>NC_086238.1:19639000-19943500 GCF_036321145.2 Pelmatolapia mariae | reverse complement strand
GCATTACCGTCTTTTAGAAACGCAAAAAATGACTTAACTTTGTTTTCTTTTTTCCCTCTTTCCTTTTTTTTCTGTTTGCCTGGCTCCTATCCATTTTTGTTTGGGTTTTCTTTTTATGTTGGCAGACATGGAAGCTTATGCTATTGTTGCATTCAGTTGCTCCGGCTAAGTGACAGCTAAATGCCTGAAATGCAAAATGTAAATGCAGGAGGAAGAATGTTCCCTCGACAGGGTTGTTACTCTTTTATGCTGATTTGGACCGCATTCTAACTCAAAGACATTTCCTTGACATTCATTTATATTTTGGCTGCATATCTCGTCAGCGCAGCATACTATGCTTATGCATATAGAGAGCTCATCATGCTGTGACTGTGCAGGCCTGGCTCTTGTTCTTGATAGTTTTTTTTTTCTTTTTGGATACTGTGTTTATGATGACTTTTTGTCTGATCCCCATTATTTTCCTCTGTCTCTCTTTTTTTTCTGCCTCAGGATCTGAAGAAGGTGCTGTCTTTCCCCCCATACCCTGGGGAGTTTTTGCACCCGGTCGTGTATGCCTGCACGGCGGTCATGTTGCTCTGCCTCTTCGCCTCCATCATCACGTACATAGTGCACCACAGGTATGAAGAAAATCTCCACCTTGATTTTGTTTAAGTATGCATTTGGGCTTTAATCCCTCCCTGCACGTCTTGCCTCGATTTCTAAAATTGCAGCCATTAATTTCACTTCAACATCTGGACATTCAGGCAGACGCTTATGTAATCTCCTTATTTCCCGCCCTTTTACCTTCATGCTTGTTTTTGACTCTTCTGTCACAGATCCTGAGCTGACTGTGGTGTGAGTCAGATGCTTTAGGCTGGCATAAAGTACTGCAGCCTGTCTGACTAAGAGGATATAAAACATATACACAAATGTGTGTATGTGTAGCTGTGTTTTAGACAGCTACAGCAGAGATATATGCGTCTAATGGATTTCTAAGGAGTACTTTTACCACCTTTGTTCTTTTTATTCGGCATGGAGATGAGGGCAAAAAAATAAAAAAATGGACCCTGTGGCTCTTGTGGTTTTGTACAGTGGCATCTGTCTGCTCATCTTAGTTTCATCTGCTGTGAATGCTGTTATTAAAGCAGGAGGGAGCCTGACTGGCGTATTGTTTCAGCACAGCAATTCATCATCTGTTGTTCTTGTAGAGCATCACTCATTTTATCATATCCTTGGCATTAATGTGGTATTATTGTAATAGCTTTCCATCTATTTTCATATAAAGGAACTAAAAAATATCTCAAATGTCACATTTTCAAAAAATATTGTTTTATAACACAGTTAGCTGATATATTCACAGTCAGATTTTTATTTTCGTTGTTTTTTTCTGTGGGTGGGGTCTCTGTTCTTACGGAGACTGAACTGAATTTATTAAACTATACGAAGGCGCAGAGGCTTTCGCAGTTTACATCCATCTGTGACACCTGGGATGGAGACAGGGTGGGTCCTTCTGCAGTCAGACAGTGATGACAGCATCTGGGGCTCCAAACAGCAGCATCACTTGCTGTCGTCTGGCACTGCAGTATTGACGTTTGAAGGAAAAATTGGAAATCGCCATAGAGGCAGGAGACTGAGATGTTGTGGTTTCGAGTGAAATGAAAAAAACAATTCCCAGATACTGGTGTGCATTTTGTAGTTTTTCCACAAAATGGAATTAGAGACAAAAAGAATCAATTCAAATTCATTTGAATTTCTCTTTGTGGTGTATAGTTAAGGACTGGATTTTTAAACCCGTATTTTGATTTTTGATTATTTAAGCTACCAGGGATCTACCAGGGGGCTGGTTTTTGGCATTTATCTCAGGGCTGGTTTTAGGTTCTCCATCACTTCATCAGGGATCAAAAATGAGCATAGGACTTTATGAGAGGCCCAGTAACTATGTTGTCAGGGTCACCTTGGCCCACAAGGGAAATCGGTCCTGGGTGAGGGGTCAGACTAAGTGTAATTTAAAATAGTCCTATGAAGACAACATCTTGGCACATATCAACATTGCCTGGTGAATGAATGTTGTGGCTCTACCCTGAAGCAAGGCCTGGGAAAGGACTCTGTACATAATAAGCCACATGGGTCCAACCTGCTGTAGGCTCACCACTCACAGGAAGTGTAGCAGCAATCTGGGATACAGTTACAGGCAAAGGCAGAGACCGTGATAAGACCAGGAGAGACCATTCATTAGAAGGTCAGAAAGGAGCTGCGGTTCCTCTGCATCGAAAAGAGCTGAGGTGGTTCAGCACCTCACTGGGATACCCAAGTGGTGCCCAAGAGGCATATCCAACTGGGCACATGCAACTGTGAGGAAACACCAGGGAAGACCCAGGAAATGCTGGAGAGATTATGCATTGCAGCTGGCTAGGGATCACCCTCGTATTCCCCCAAGAAGAGCTGGAGGAGATAACCAGGGAGACACAGGCCTGTGCATCACTGCTTACTTTGCTTCCTCCCCAACATTGAAATGCAGCAGAAAATTGGTTGGAACTGCTGTTCCAATAAGGATGGTAGAGCATCATCGGGATTAAACGATAGTTTGGAGATGTTGTGTTTACATGGATAACACAGCTATGATAATCCCAATAAACTGAACAAAGCCAAGTAGACAGACATTCATTCATCAGAGAGTGCTTTTCGGAGCAAGAATGCAGAAATTCCAGATTAAACTAGAGTGAGAACAAGCCCATATTTAAGATATGATGCCAGAGCTTTTGTGGTGTCTGTCACACACAGGAGAGGGTTAGAGGGCTTTTCTTTCAACAGCGCTCACATTAACAAACTCCAACACCTCCTCCTCCTCCACACCTCCCTCCAGGCTCTCCCTAGTACTAAAACACATCTCTGTTTAGTAACACTTTACTTGTGTAGTATCACTCCAGCTGACTGACAGTATCCAAGCTGTGAAGCGTTGGGACCGTGTTAAATGGGCAGAATAGAATAGAGGCTGTCCAAAGGCACCGTGTGCAGTGGGCACGTTGAATCTGTCACATTCTCACTTCAGCTTACTAACACATACACACATGCATAAATATAGGAATACACTGTGTGCTTTAGTTCTTTCTCTGCTGGCAAGATAATAAGACAGAATATGTGATTAAGAGTGCATGTGATGTATGATGTATGAGCCAAGGAAGAACATAGTGGTGGGTATCACGTCTTTGAACCCCAAATCCTTTGAGTCCAATTGATGAAATTTGAGTCAAAAGTGTTTACAGTCATGACTCAGTGAATATTCGAAAACACTGATATCATGCTGTTAGAGTCAGAGGAATACTTCAGTAATTTCCAGTTTATACAGTAACCATACAGTTTATCTCTATAAACAGATATCTGCATATGAATTTGCATAATATGCATTTGTATCGAGACTTCTTTTGACCCAAAAGCTTTCCGCTTTCAGGTCCGCTAGTCTGCTTGTAGTCTTATCATATTTGAGCAGGCTTTGGTAAAGAGTCTGTGTGGAGTTCAAACAGGGATTTCATATTCCAATGCAATCTCAAAAGCGTCATTTAGGAGCATAGATGATGGGTCTCCATTCAGCACAATCACAAGCCCTACCTGATTTAAATTTGGCTAATCTTCCCTTCAAGATCAGTCCTTGTGCATCTCAACTGATGCCGGTGTGAAAGCTGTTTTTGGTTTTTTTTCTTTGTTTTTTCTTTGTTTTTCAGAATGCTTGTGTGTGCAGTCTGCGATTTCACCATAGACCTCAGACTTACAACTCAGGCCTCAAGGATCTCATTAGCGTTGTTTCCAGCTGGAGCAAGCAGTAAGAAAACTTTAAACCAGCTGCAACCCAGTGGTGAAGCTCACTAGTGAATTGAGTAGTGCACTCAGTAGATAAAAATATACATATTTTCTAAAGTTGATGGACACCAAAAGTGAATCACAAATATTGCACTCTGGACTCACATTTGTCGGGAAAATTAGTTCAAATGAATTCTACTGTTCCTCCAAGTGTGCTGGATGTGCAAATACACAACTGCTTGCTTATATATCCTCTACAAATACATACATACACACTGCCAAAATGATTCGCTCATGTGCCTACACATGCATATGAACGAGAGTGACATTGCATTTTTAATCCATAGGGTTTAATATAGGCCAGACAATCCCTTGAAGCTATAACAGCTTCAACTCTTCTGGGAAGGATTTTCACGAGGTTTAGGAGTGTTTATGGGAATTCTTGACCATTATTCCAGAAGCACATTCGTGAGGTCAGATGCTGACAGATGAGAAGGACTGGCTTCCTGCTCTAATTCATCCCAAAGGTGTTCTGTTGGGTTGAGATGAGGACTCTGTTCAAGCCAGTCAGGTTCTGCCACACTAAACTTGCTCATCCATGTCTTTATCCACCTTGCGCTGTGCACTGGAGGTCTGTAGCATTTGATTCTGCAAAAAGCTGGCGACATCTGAACACTATGCACCTGAGCAGATGCTCTGTGGATTTACGTGGCCTACCACTTCATGGCTGAATGGCTGTTGTTGCCAATCACTTTCATAACTTTGTTATAATACCACTACCAGTTAACTGTGGAATATTCAGTAGTGAGGAATGACTCGCTGTACTCCTTGCATAGGTGGCATCTTATCACGGTACCATGCTGGAGTTCACTGACCTCCTGAGCGCGATCCATTCTTTCACAGAAGCTGTCTGCATGCCTAAGTGTTTGATTTTATACACCTGTGGCCACGGAAGTAACTTGGCTAGGGGAGTGAGTACTTGTGGTAGTGTAGTGTATGTCAAATGTTACTGTCTCTGTGAGTTTGTCTTATTATAATATAATATGGTGGGCCACAGTTCATTGCACTGAACACAAATTATATTATTTTCATATATGAAATAGATTTCAACCATATACCCCAATGCCTTTGCCATGTTTCCTCTTTTTCCTCCATCATAATTAACATGCATTTCCATACAGCGGGTACCATCTAACTGTGTAACGGTGCTGCAGCCTATAGTTTATGGAGCTTCAGCAGCATATTTGGAATGTGTCTGCCACCAGTAAAAAGACTTGGCTCAAACTACTCATTGTATAATGTGTCATATTACACTGTCCATAGCTTTATTGTCCCTTACATTTGGCTGAGGACCGGACACAGGGTGAGAGAGCAGATGCAAAGTCAGGACAGTTTTATTCCCCCTACACTCTGGGAGATGGGGACATGGAGGGTTGCCAGGTTAATGTACTTGACCCAGTGAAAGCCCAGAGCAGAGCCTATGAAAACCTCCTTCAAGGGAGGCCTGAAGCCGGCCTGATTTATGGCCTCTTTGCTGGAAGGAGTTCAGTACCTGGACCGCAGGAGAGGCATCGACAACGGTAGCTTTAATTCTCCCTCCCCTCACACAGAGCAGTGAAGCCCGGCCCCAGAAACACCTCATGGCTCACTGCTGAGCCACTGCTTCATCTACAGTTGGCTCACGTGCAGCTGGGGCTCTGCTCCTCCATTTTGGGGAGTGGAGATTTCCAGCGCATAGTTATATAATTTCAAATGGTGACAGTGACTGTAAGGTTGAAGAGGCTGGAGCTGATGTAGGAAAGTAATTAAAAGAATAGATGGTCTAGTAATTCACACAGTCCAACTAATGTGTTGGTAATGTCTGACCTATTCAGCTTATTTTCAGCTGGGTGAAAAGCGATGGTTTGGGTTACCATAAATGTGCTGCTGCACAGAGCGCGGCTGCTACCATATTTCACAAACAGATGCAGGGCTTAGATGAAAAATGTAAAAACTTCAATTGGCCAAACCAACTGGAGGCATTCTCCTTTTATTTCATCATCAAACCAGCTGATTGATTCTCATTTGTGTACATATGCTGCATGTATTGTACACGAGAAGGTGGTGGAAAAAAGCTGTGTGGAAAGGATGTACATTGAGTTCTTGTAAAAGAATCTGCAAATATCCCTTTGCCTGAGGTCCATCATTCTAAAATAAGCATTATGCATTTTGTAGCAAGGAATTAAATTATTCCTATCTTCTTTTGATGACACAATATTCTGTCTTTCACTTTGTACATGCAGGGATCTTCTTTTTGAAAGGGCCGTTTTTGTTTTTTGGGGGTGTTTTTTTTAATGCACTTTCCTTTTTTTATTGTCACAAGACTTCAAACAGCATTGCTGTAAATAGCATTCTTCTAAAAGTTCAATCAGAATGCACTTAAAAGTAGCTGAACTGATTTTTGCTGTGTAGAAAATACTTGTAAAAATGTGATTTTTGCAGTTCTTTCTGCTTTTAGCAAACAGTATTAATATATTAAATGCAAAGAAATATATGTAGTTTTATGCACTTCAATACTTAGTCTTCTTATAGGGACACCATTTAATTCTTTTTTTTGATAACACAAATGTCATATATTTGACCATATTTACATGATATTCTTTGACTTTGTGTTATGGTGATCTCTATCAACAGATATCTTGCATATGAATATGCAGAGTATGTAGGCAAGCGGCAAGATTTCTGGAATTTGAAGCTTTCCAGTTTCCATTTTTACTCCACTTGTAGTCCATGTTCAGTTTCAGGAGGCTTTGGCTACATGTGTCTACATAAACAGTCTGAATGTCTTACAAGTATGAGCTTTTTATTAGCCTTAAAAGACTGATGAAGTACTGTTGTCACCCTGGCAGGCCGGTAGGCGATGTGGACATCTAAGTTTGCAAATGCGATAACTCGAGAACGAAGCGACGTAGGAGTTTCATTTTGGATACCATTGGTGTATCTACTTGGAGGCTGAGAGGTGCCACTGGCCACCGCCAGTATTTTTAGAGATATATTTGCATTTGTAAACAGTGACTTTCTGGATAAACCAAGGCCCCAAAATATTGACTGTTGCAGGCTAAGTCAGCACAGAAGTTAATGGGTTTCCAGATTAATGTTACCTGGAAGCAACTATTGCTGTGATTTGGTGCTATATAAATGAATAGCATTTAACTGAGTTGCATTTTTTCTAGTGTACCCTTCCAATACCCTTACTCATTGAGAATGAATGGTGCTGTGGTGCCACAATTGATCTTATGTGTATGGTTGATAATGATTGGCTGGGATAGTGCTTCCCAAGTTCTTCAAGAGAAATCTGGTAAAATTCTATGCTCCTCCATCTGAATGTGGAACTGTCTTCAGACAGAAATACAAATAGCTCACAATGTTTCTGCTAATAGTTTTATTTTTTTCATAAAAATGTAAATATCTGCTACTCAGCAGGTGTATTGGTAGTGAAGTATATAAAACTTTGTTTGTACTACTCGGTTTCTATAGACAGCATTACCAGGTTTTACTGTTAATATATATGGTAGGAGATAAATGATAAAACTGATGCTGACCTTTGTAAATAATACTGAAAGTAACACAATTTCAACCAAATTTACAAAAGGTAATCCACAAAACTCTTCACAGTATGGTATTTATCACTATTTATCAACTAATTCTTTTTCTCTTGAACCTTTTTTTTGGCAGTGCAATCCGCATCAGTCGGAAGGGATGGCATATGCTGCTCAACTTCTGTTTCCACACAGCGCTGACCTTCGCTGTGTTTGCTGGCGGCATCAATCGAATCAAATACCCCATCATCTGTCAAGCAGTAAGTGCATTCCCTTTTCATTCGTCCCACTCTCAAAGCTTTTCAAAAAATTGATTGTGAATGTCTATTCAGGTGTCAGCAACCAGGCCACTGGGTGCAGTATGTGGATGTACAATAACCCCGCTTTGTGTGTCTTTCATGCTTCAGCTGCATGTATGGTCTGGTCACTCTTTTAGTAAAGTGGTGGCCCAGTGAGTGCAGATGATTCAGGCCTTCCCATCATAACTGCACTCAGTAGCAGGCTCTCTATTGTCTATCTTTGTCTCTTTCTTTTTGCCCAGGGGTTAGTGGTGGGCATTGTGGCACAAACATTGTGGATGTTTTAGAAATTGTTAGCATATAAAAGATTTTCTGGTCAATAGAATTTTGTACAAACATGCTTTTTTATGGAAATTTCAATGTTGCATTTATCACATCGCTTTTCATTAAAGGCACCCTGTCTGTGTACTTGAGATGCAACATGATTGTTGTTGATTGCGTGTCTGTCTTCATAAATAACCGCAAAAGCCGTTTCAAAGGATTTTTAAATTACTTTAGATGCATCCGAACACAAATGAAATAAGCTCCAGGATTTTTACATGTTTTAATAGTATTTGTATTTGCTTGATGAAACACTTGTTTGCTATGTTGCGCTCCTATCCGTGACAAGGCAGTAATGTGTTAAGTTTGTGTATGATGGTTTATGGTTCATCATTTGTGTTTTTCTCAACGTAACATCTGCGCAGATTTTGTTTTTTTGCCAAGCTTGTGGGTTACTGTAAAAAATATTGAATGCATTATGGTCCCTGGATAAATTGAGGGCCCCTGCATGCTTAAGGTGTTATCACTCCTCTGAGGCATTGGGAATCTTATAGTATAGGCATTCTTTAATTTGGTATATGGCGTGCTTTTTAGATGAGTCCTGAAGCTCACATCATTGAAAGTGTTTTAGATTTAGAGTTCAGTCACTGCTCATGAGCTCGGGTCTTTCATGTCCCTGCCTGCAGGTACTGTAGCCCTTTTTATCCTCTACAGCCTTGATGAGGGTTGCATAGATTTAGGTAAATCATATGTGGTTAGCTGGGCCAAAGACGGTGAGGCAGTTGAATGACAATGGAGACCATCACAGCAATCACTGAGCCTAGCTATAGATAGAGAAACAGGCCCTGGATAGCAGTGACTGCATTTTCATATTGAAATACTTGCATAAAAATCTAAATAACACTTTCTACACTCTGGTACTCCACTTGAACTTAGAGTGTAGCTGTTTTTGACAGAGTTTGTAACTTGAAAACAGAAAAAATACCAGAATAAAATCACATCAAAAATGAAATGTCTCAGTATATACACAACAGATGTTCATGGTTCCAAGAGGGTGTCACCTAAAGAATATACTGATTCGCTGAATTGAAATAATTAGGCACCATAACTTCCCTATCTGTGAATAATAAACACATACATACTTATTATATGCTGTAACTATAAAGCTAATACAGTACTGTGCAAAACTCTTGAGCCACGCCTCGTTTCTTTATATTTTTCCATGAAAAAAGGGAAATAGGGGTAAAGAAACATGCAGTTTGTGAAAGAGTTTGTGAAATTCTAATGTGCTTGAAAGTCAATATTTAGTATGACCACCTTTGTTCTTCACACAACTTGATCTCACTTGGGCAAGTTTTCTTGTAATTTCTTTGGATAGATTGCAGGAATAGTTCTGCAGGCTTCTCGAAGGAAAGACAAAACCATCTGCCATGATCGGTTGGGGGTGAGGGGAAGGAGACAGGACAAAAGACACACTGTGGAAGAAAGCCAGAGCTTAGTACTAACTAATGATTAAATGCAAAGTGGTGTTTAAACACATAAAGAATGAAGAAGAGTGAGGGAAAAAGAAACCCTCAGTGCTCAATGGGAAGCCCCCAGTAGCCAAGCCTTAATTCAACAAAATTAAGGGAGGATTCAGGGTCACCTAACTAAACAGTTTATCAAAAAGGAAAGTTTTGAACCTAATCTTAAAAGTAGAGAGGGTGTCTGTCCCCTGAATCCAAACTGGGAGCTGGTTTCGCAAATAGCTGAAGGCGCTGCCTGGCATTCTACTTTTACTTTATCATTTCTGTGTCATGCTGAAAAATAAAGCCATTACTAATTAGATGTTTTCCAGATGGTTTTGCGTGGTGGATCCACATATCGCCACACTTTCCTGTGTTCATAATTCCATTAGTTTTGATGAGATCCCAGACAGCACTGGCTAAAATGCAGCCAAAACAATGACAAAGCCTCCACCATGTTTTAGAGATGGCTGTAGACACTCACTGTTGTTCACTGGCCTCCATACATCACTTTGGTTTTTTCGGATGGTCTCTTTAGGGATCGCCACAGTGGATCATCTGCCTCCATCTCACCCTGTTCTAACATCCTTCTGTTATACCAATCCCCTGCATGTCCTTCTTCTCTATATTGGCAAATCTTCTTTTTTCTTCCTGCCTCACAGCTCCATATTAAACACTCTTTGTCCAATATATCAAACATCCCCCTCTCTAACTTTTACAGAAGCCCATGAAAAATATTAAATTAAAATGTCAACATATGTGAATTTGTAAAGAAGCTGGAAAAATCAAAGAGGCTCCTGACATAATTGCTGTGTCTCTGATGTTTGCGATAGTTGACAGCGTCAGAAAGAATGAAAGTGAGAATAAAAAACAATATGTCTCTCCTTTAACTTTTTTACATGGTTAGAATACCATATGGTCCCTGTGGATTTCCTATCCATTTGATTGATAGCTTGACCGACCTCAGTAGTGAGCATGAAACATCAGCTGGAGCAGAGCATCTTCCACTGTCAGTTCACCTCAGCAGGGGGGCATTTACTGTATGTAGCCACAAAGAGATTGATGTACACCTCTTTTCTACTTCTCACTCACAGTTTAGACTGTCTTCAGTCACTACTTGTTTGGATCAGTTGGCCTCCGATGCTCCATTTTTTGTGTGCGCTATCACACATTTGGGACTCAACTCCTTCTTCTGCTGTCACAAGCACTTTAGGTGGCCTCCTATTCCATAGTGTAACAACTCTACCTCTGCTGAAATATAGCCAGCTTTTCTTGAGTTGTCTAGCAGAAGGCTTGCTGACAGGCATGTCTTAAAAAAGTCACCACTTGTGTCACAGCCGTCAAGTCTTCCCGTACGATGGTAACTGACACAAAATGGCTGGTATTTGTCCCTTTACTCTTAGAGAAATGGTGAAAGGGACACAAGAGTAACTTAACTAGTTTTTGTCTAGTGAAGCACATCAAATCATTTTTGATTACTTGACATAAAAAAACACCCACAGGGATAAGAAATTCAAATCTTCTATCATTTATTTTACGAATAAGGTGCAATTTAGATCAAGTTCAGAACTATTTGCACTGCTCAGATGCATAGTGGTTTTAAATTTTAGAAGAGAAGTGGTGTACTAATGTACCTTTTGCAGATCTTAATGAACAGAGAATGTGGTTATCTTCTTCTAATGCTTATGAAGGCGAAGTTATATTTTCAAATAATACACAATTAGATTTTTGCATGTAGCATAGCCTGATGTTGAAGGTCATCAGAGTAAGAATAATGTAAGAATAAAGACATGGTGGTCCTCACAGAAACATGAGCGACTTCACTATAAGAATTCAACTGTTATCTTTCGTTTCTGTGCCATTTACTCCTCATTTTCTTAAAAGCTGGATGAAATTTAGCTTCTGTACCACTGAGTGTATAGGTGGCTGGGAGACATCGACTTTTCAGCATTCAGTACAAGCTTCAGAGGAGAGAAGAATGAATGACATTCAATCATATTGAGGAATGTGTCATCTGCATAAAACATCATCTAAACTTAGTATGAGCTATATGTTGTTCTATATGCTTTTGAGTTGTGGCATTGTAAACAAGCACTTTGGCTGGTGTGTCCATGTTTTGAGTTTTTCACTCGATTAGATACCTAAGCATTTTAAAATGTACTAAATTAAGCGTTTGTTGCAATAATCTGTTGCCTCTAAATGTTTTTTTCTCTTTTTTTAGGTTTGTCCTTGAATTGTACATCAGTGTTTAATGTTTTGAAAGGACAAGAAATAATGTTATTATTTTCAAAAACCTATTTCTTTTTAGAAAAAGGTTGTTATTTGAATTCTACTTATGTAGCCACACACAATCTCCTGCTTTCCCGCAATATCAGTGCAGAGTTTTCTGATGGAGCTGTGTAATTTAGCTGACCTTGCCGCTGGTTTTTAACGTACTTACCTTTCATTCATTTATTCAACTTTGTCCTGGGGCCTTTGAATACTTTTTGATGCTCCTCCTTTACCTAATCACTGCTAGCAAAATCACACTTGGCAGATTTGGGAAGGAGCCCAGATTGTCTTCAATCCCACTGGGATCGAGGCAGGCCCCACCAGACACAATTTGGGATAATTACAGGAATGCTTGAGGAGATGTGTGATCTCACGATGCATATACACAGTCAGGTTCACACACGGATACACGCATTGCCTGCTAAATTCACTGTACCCCCCGATCACCCCGCCAACCTCCTTACGCACACACTTACCCCCCTTTCCCTTCCCAGGAGGAAAAATAAGTACATGCTCTCGCTCCAAACTAAGCAACTTCAAGGAGCTCTGAGTCTAGATTTGGCAGTTCTCGCAAGACTTCAAGCACACACTCCCCACCCAGTCTTCACCCATCCCCCCTCCAACACCCCCCACCCCCTCCTTTTCCTTCCACACCTGCATCCCATACTCGTCTGCCTGTTCTTCTGTCTGTATGCCAGTCTTCAGTCGTGCACCGCTACTCCACCCACTGTGGCACTGTCGCTATGCAGCATCCAATGTCTTTACAGCTTCAAAGTCAAAGTCATCTCTAATCTCAATTTCTATCTTTTCTTCAAACAAGGCTTGCTTTATCATTGATTTGAGCAACACCCTAGCTGTCACACTACATTTTCTGCTTGCCCGGGCTAAGCAGGAGAACAACATACAGTATACCACTGTTTCCACTCGACTTACCTCATGTTACCTCAGACCATCAAAATTTGGATTACACATCGCAGATGACTGTTCACTGAGTGTGACCGGCGTTAAATAACCTATTAATTTAGAAAAGAATTTGGCTAAGGATGACCTAGATCTGAGGTTACATCCAAGTGTCAGCTTAAAGATGCTATACAGAGGATTTCCCTAATTAGCACCGCACTGTGAAATTAGTTGTGATGGCAAAAGCTGTGAAAGCGAGAGAGAGAGAGAGAAGGCATTACAGTATAGCAGTGATTTTGCTTTGTTTTTCCATTGGGTCTACTTTGACTGTTCCCAAGTTTACATAAATACATCCCATACATCCCATACATAAATACTGTAGCTTAGAGTAGACTGGTTACCCATGTACCAAAAATAATTTGGAAACAATATAACAAAGTTGTGATAAAAGATAAAACACTTTAAAGGTAGTTTTTAATATCGCACTTTTAGTCTGTGCCAAATGTTTTAAAACAGATTATCTGACAATATTTACTGAAATAAAAATGTAGTATAGAGTTTATTGAAAATTCTTAATCGCTTGTTATTTTCCACATTTCTTTTCCCTCCAGAACTATGATAATGTTTATTCAAATTTCAAATCAGTTTTCAAGGACTAGGTTCACTGAAAAAAATACTATGAAACTGATTATTGTGATTTCCAGTCAGAAGGTATAAAGAGCACACATTCTTTTCTAGACTTACAATATTATTGTTGCCTTATTATTCTGCTTTTCCTCATTTTCTGTCATATATTTTACAACAGTCACCTTGAAGGGAAGGAAAAAAAAACAGATTTCTTGCCTTTACTATCATCTAATACAAAAGAGTGTCTAATAAATTATTATAATTATAAAAAAATAAATACTCTGTAGTTTACATACAGTTCTGGTCAAAAGTTTCGCGGTCAGGAAATACAATGTGTGTGAAAATAAGTCGAAATCAGAAATGATTTATGATTATTTGTGATAAATGTTTCTATTAACCATTAATGGTGGTTTATGAGATGAAAAAACATGTTTATTTTTTACTTTAGTTTTTCAACAAGACACTTATAGGATTAGTGAGAATACAAAAACGATGCTGATTCCTTATTAATTTAACATTAATTTCACATGATGTTTTTGTTCCTACTGAATCTGACTTGTGTAAAAACTGACTTCTCATCTGTTTCTTGTCCCATCTGTTGCTAATTTAGTCGGTCATGAAACGCCATTTACCTGAAAGCCCAGCACACCTAGCCAGCTACCCTTCTAACATGATGTAGTGCGTGTTTAGGAGCTAGTAGAATCCTGGGGTTCACTCTTGCACTGTGTACTGATACTGCAGAAGGACATGCTAGTGCTTTGACAAGTTGCTACTCTTCTTCCACTGACCACACATGTATGGAGGAAAGTAGCTGACAAATCAAAATCAAGCCACTCTTTTTTTTTTTTGTGAAGTGTTCATTTTTTTATGTCTCACCAACATCTCCATACGAGATAAAAGAGGGACTTTGAGGAGACGGAAGCGGTGACTGTTTTAATGGGGACACATTGATCAGGCTTCCTGGGCTGCTTCCAGCCTCTGTTTTGTTAACTGTGTGATCATTGTGCTGCTGCTCACTGATCCGATTATTGACTGAAATTTTGTATTTACCCAGATTCTGTGCTAACAATGGCACATCAGGTGAAAGCACACACCAGCTCTGAATAGTAAAACATCAAATATCAAAATATTGCTGTGTTTTTTAGGAGTCAGGTCCCTCAAGTATATACCAGTCTAAATGATGCACCTTTCACAGACTCAATAACGAATACAGAGGGTCACAAATAGCTCCAGTCACCAATGGTTACAGCTATAATTGTGACCACCTTTGGTTCTGAAAGACACCAGAAATTCTGCTTTATTATCAAAAAAAATGTTAGCATAGGGTTTTTTAAGCACACACTCACACACACACACACTACTGGTCCACTGCAGCTTGTGTGTGATTTTTTTTGAAAAACTGCCAGATGGGCAACTATAGCTGTGTCGCTTTATTATTGCTGACTTGTCTCAGCTGATGTGGACATTAAAGTTTTGTTGCCATTTGATTGATCATGCAGTTGCAACAGCAAAACAATATTCAGGACATTAATCAGCCAGTAACAATCACAGGTCACGCTCCGTACGTTAATATGAGAACCCCCTCCTCCCCCATTAAAACCATATTTAAAAACACACTTCCCTTCTGTCTGTTCTTGGCACTAATGAAGCTCTGAAGAGTGTGGACTCTGAAGCTGTGATTGACTTACCACCCACTCTCTGCTCTCTATAACCAGCTCAAGGACACTTCCAATTAGCATCTGGACTGGTAGCTCGAGTCCCTAGGCCTTTCGTGCTGGAGAGAAGCCATTTGATTGGGTACCTCAGGTTGCCAGTACATCATGAACGCACTGACTGGTTGGAGAAAAGGCTCAGTGCATTTTAATCTTCTCTATCCATTCTCCTTTCTGTCTTTTTTTTGCAACTGTCATGTCTGTGCTCTCTGTCTGTGAGCTAGCAAAGCTTTTAAACAAAGTTAGATTAGTTTCCCCATTCAAATGTAATTCATGAATATTAAAACACGAGGAACAGAGATATGTGTACAGTGCGTTTTTGGAAAAACAATCACACACTGATAGTTGTCAACGTGACTGACATTTATATTCAGGTTTGTTATTCACGGTGCACACCTCATGTCCTCTAACTCAACTGATAAGGAGCTGCTCAGTATCCACCAGTATAACCTCACTATGCTGCTCTTATCCTAGACAACCTTGATGATTCAATAGCAGTTTTTGAACCTGTCTTTCCGTCATTCTACTATTGTCTTTTAGTGGAGGATAACACAAAGCAGCCAGGTCTTTAAGGAAAATGTCTGTGGAGACACCCTTGGAGTGACATTGATGGTTATTTTCTCAAGAGGAGTGGCAGCTCATCCTGAACACTTTTCTTCTTTGAGTTACAGGGATATAATGAAGTCTGACATTTTTCACAGAGACACACTTTACAGTATTATGTATAAGCAAAAGTTCAGCAAAGTCAAAGAAGTAACTTGATGCACCCTCCGTCACCCAATCTCAGGTCGGGGTCGTGCTGCACTACTCGTCTTTGTCAACCATGCTGTGGCTCGGGGTGACAGCGAGGAACATTTATAAACAGGTGACCAAGAAGCCTCCACAGAGTCAAGACAGTGACCCGCCTCCGCGCCCTAAACAGCCCTTATTGAGGTAAGCACAGATGTCCTCGCAACCCTTCCCAACCCTGAATGCCGCTCAACAGAAAGTTCATAAACATTTGTGCGCACATATGTGTTTGTGTGTGTGTGTGTGGTACTTTTCTTTGGTCTTTTTTGATTGCTTCATGTGTGCCTTTAGAGGCCAAGGACGGTTCACTGCGCAGTTATTTGCTTTCTTATTTCATTTTTTTGTATATACACAACTTGACTGAGGTTGAGATATACTGTCATAGTAGGTTTATACATTCACATTTTGACGAAAGAAGTTTTCAGATGAGTAAAAATACAAATACAGCGATGATCGATATACTCAGTTATAAGGGTCCTGCCCCAGACCCCTGGGTCTTATATTGTGTTGTCTATTTTATGTGTCACGCACTATACATTGATTAGCACTGTTGATTTGGTTTCTACTGGTCTTTTTGTATGGAGTTTGAATGTTTTTCCCTGTGCCCTCATAGGTTTCCTCCAGGTGGTCTAGTTTCCTCCCACGGGCTAAACACACAACTATTGGCTTGACTGATGATTCTAAAGGGCCATGGATGTAAGGCCGATAAAGGGCTTAAACTATATAGAGTAAAACGCTGTGTGGTTAAATGTGGCTTGTAATCTAAAGCTCTTTGACTGATCAGCAAGGCTGGAAAAGCACTGTATAAATAGCTTTATATTTACTCCCAATATTGTGTGACTTTGAGGATTTAGCACATTAACTTTCACAGTTGTTAGAACAACAAAGTCACACCATAACATAAACTAGCTAACAGATGGAGGCAGTGGTAGACCAGCACTTTCACTTTGGAGTGAGAAGTAGTTTTTCACAAACAGGTTTTTTTTTTCACTGGCTTTATAGGTGGAAGAAAAACCTTTTGCCAGTTTCCCATTGTCAGCAGTACAGTGATTAGTAATAAACTATGGATAAGTACCTTCATGCACCTACTAAAGCTAACAGCTAACAATATGTGGAATATTTGTGATAAGCTAACTTTGCAGAGTTAGCAACATAGCATCCTCTATACCAGCAATCCCCAACCTCCGGGCCTGTCTGTGAATCGTTTGGTACCGGGCCGTGAGCGTTGAGGCTCAAGTGTGAAATTTTTGGTTTTCAGGGGTTTCATCGGTTTTTATCATTATTTATTTTTAATCGGTTTTATCATTAACTCGGTTTCTCTGGGTCTTTCCCCGTGTGTTATGAATAAATCTTCCTTTTTTTGGTACCGGTACTGGTTTTATTTTGTTGTATTTATCCACGACACCTTAAAGGCCGGTCCGTGAAAATATTGTCGAACATAAGCCGATCAGTGGTGCAAAAAAGGTTGGAGACCGCTGCTTCATACCCTTTGAGTTGGTGGGATAATGAGTATTGCTAGTTTGACATGGAAACAGAATAAAATTCTTAGTGGCTTTTAAATAGCTAAATATGTGTTTGTCAGATTACTCAGCCATTCCCTTGGGCACGTGTGAGCTACGTGGACTTTACTGTGGAGTAAACTTTTGCATCTTTGTGTCTCACACTAGTTTAGGCTCAGGTGTTTCAGAGGGGAGCAACTGTCATGCAAGTGTTGCATAATTTATATGAAAATAAAAACCCAGTTGGTTTGCATTATTCAACATCAACAGCGAGATGGCTATCAAGACTTTCTGTTGATACACTTTGCATCACCTTATTGATTTCTCCCACATGCCCATGTTAGTGTCTTGGGTGTTGAATAGTAAGGAGTGACTTCATGTGAAAACTGATAAACCACTGATTAGAGAACTTTAAATTCCTTGTAATCAGCCAATTTCCTGAAGAGAGACCACTTAAGATGGATAGAGGTTGTTGTTAGGGGTGACATTCAAGGTTAATATGAATATGTAGTATACCGTCAGTCATCAGCAGCTCTCAGTAGGGCATTTCCTGAATTTCCCCACTGAGCTTGTCTAGCTAATCAACTTGTCTGATATTTTCAGGACATTAAGAAACAGCCTCACTGAACTATGGCAGACTGACCAGAAAGCGTTTTGATCTGTTTGCTAGAATCATTGCAATCACCGCTGCAGTCTTGTAATCTCTAGCCCAGAAACACTCTGGTGAATATCTAAGTGTATTTGTAATGTATTGTATTAATTGTAAAAACACGAAAATAAGGATCATGACATAATTCAAATAAACATTTAAGAAGAAATTGACTCTTAACACTGCCTGTTATATTTCTTCATAATATCTATTGATATCAGGAATCACGGACAGTATGAACAACTGTGACAAACAAAAAGCAGGCAGTGTTACAGGTTAATCAATGGAGTTTCACCTAAGAGGCAAGGGTTTGGTTCCTATGTGAAGACAAGAGTCAGCATTGACTTGATTTGTTTAAAGCACCTGCAGCTTTAAGGTAAAACAGAAACAGCTGCTTTCAGTTATAAGTTATAACATTATTGGCAAGATGTTTAAATGCTTAATTTTGAAATAACCATTCTTACTTAAAATACTTTGTTAAAGTCGTTTTATTGGATTAAAAAATACTATGTCTGCCACTCCAAATGGCAGACACGAGAATGCAGCATTGACTAAACTGAGGTCTGACAACATCGACAATTTGACAGCTGCAGTTCAGAATCTATGTAAATCAACACATTTGCAAACCTTCGTTAGCTGTTCATCAATAGGCATTTCAAAATAACCTGAGACATCATGTTTTGCCTTTTTATAGATTTTTTATAGATTAGTGAAAACACAGTGCATGATGCATGCGGTACAACTCTTTTGGTTATTCTGTATGAGCTTTCCTTCCATACTTAAAGGTTTAGTAAGTAGGAGGGAGTGCAGGTGAATGTGAGGAGGAGAAGGAAGGACGGAGAAGTAATTGACTAAAGCCCTTTACCATAGCATCACCCCCAGTGCTTTTACTAATTACCGCAGTCACCCAGGAGGCTGCTGAGCCAGAAGCTTTATCAAAAATCTAAATGTATTTAGCTTTTTAACCCTTTAATTCCTCTTCACTTAGACACACGCACACATCAGATTAAATTTCTCCTATTTGTGTTGTTTTTTTTCCCCCTACTTCTTCGTTTTATTACTTTACTGCTTACGCCTAACATTTGGCACATTTAAGAGGATCATCTTTTGGACCCATGCGGCGCTCCTCCTCTACGGTGAGAAGGTGCTGTGTGAGCTCTTCAGCACATTGCAACCGTGCTGAAGAAGCTGCTGGAGCTTCAATGAGAAATCCTGTTAGAGGAAGGTTTCAGAGCAGCAACAGAGAGGCAAACAGGGGGCAGACCGTAGCAAATGTATGTTTGTCATTTAATCTGTCATTTTCTTAAAGCCCGCGGGGAAATTTCAGTTGCATGAATTTTCTTGAACTTTTCAGAATATTTTGCAGGAGATACAGCAGACGACCCCAAACTAGAAAATGATTTGAACATGTGGAGCTCCACTGGATATGAACCCTGCTGCAACACCTTACCTGCTTTTAGAATCGCTGTCTGTGGGGTGGTTTAAACGGATTATTATGACGAATATAGCACTCTCATGGGCATTTATTGCCCATACCACCCGAAACTAATATCTGGAAAATTTATAAAGGGGCAGATTCATATGTCTGACATTATTAAAATTTGAATCTCTCAATAACGTATTCCTGACAAGTCGCTGAAAGTCTGAGGATACGGACGCCACTAAGATAAGGATCCCCTCAACCTATAAGCAGCACTTTCCTTGCAAAGCAAATCCTCAGACACCTGCGTGATTCAGGGGTTTAATATGGAATGTTCTCGAGGCTCTCCCATCATGCACTGCTTGTGAATGAGATAATTTGTCTGGGGGCAGACGGGGGGATTGTGTGGCACAGCAGTCAAGTTGATCCACAGTGATTGACTGTAATGCTCCCCGTCAGACAGGCTCATGCAATGAGACTTAGCAGCTGGAGACAAATCAATTTCTCTCCCCTCCCAACAACCCACCTACTTCTCCTCATCTACCTCTTTTCCCGTCCTTCCACTCTTGACAGCATCTGATGGCATATCCAGCCGACCATTACACCGACCCCTGTCAAAAATCTGCCACACCATGTTGGACCGCACACCTTAAACGCCTCTGTTTTTGCTATTAACTGACAGCGATCCGGAGTGATGAGTGCTGATCTTTCGTCTAAAACTTAACAGGGGATCCCTTCCACTATAGAATCTCCATCAAATATCTGACAATTATTGATAAAAACTTCTTATACCAGACGTCGGTGTCAGCGATGTCAAAAAGAAAACTCACATGACAAGTGCAGTCATGTAAGTGTAAAATAACACTACATGTATAGCAGGAAATAAGGGAGAAATCTAAGGTAATGTATTATGTAATGTATCGTAATACTCATTTAAATCTTTTTACAGTAGTTTAAATATATTCATATTAATTTAGATGGACAAACAATTAAAATATACCCAGCACATGAGATGCTGCAGTGTGTTTTAGAGGGAAAAGGTCACCCATCAAGTCCCTAAATAACCCAAATAAATAGATAAACATAAACAACTTTAATCTACTGTCTGTGTGTCATGTGTAATTATCAGTTACAGTAATTTATGGTACCAAGAAGGCGTTAGTTATATTTTAGTGGGTACTTTGCTGAGAGGTCATGTTCTATATCTACTTGGGAAGCATCCATAGACCTAAAAATATCTCTGCTGCAAATAGCCTACAGTGAAACTCTAAAACTGAAACTGTGTGAAAAACTAGACATGACAGAAAACTATTTGTGACTTTAGAAAGGAAAATGTCCCAGCAATTATGATGGTGCTCAATACTCGACCTGAGGAAAACCCCGGGTAACAAATTAAGCGACTGTAGCGTATACACTGAAACTCTTTGGCAGCTCACCTCTCTCAAATAGAGAAAAGAATACAATGCTCTTTGCAATTATATCCTCCATGTGTTTTGATTAGTGACATGAAATATAATTTACAAAATTTTACAATATTTGTAAAGTTTTATAAAGTGTATATGTGCAAAACTGTTGATTTGGAGACATGCACCTGCATTGTGCAGGTGCTTAATGAACTGTTTAAAGAGCACTTTCACTAGCTGTGCTCACGTCCTCATTTGAGGTTTGACAGCGGTTTCGTAGATAAAGGTGAATGGCTTGGACATGAATTAAGCTGCAGTTTGGGGAAGGCCTAGAAGGGGACTGGCGGCGGCTCCCGGGCGTGGCAGATCCCCATGTACTAAATAGAAGTGAAGAAGTTAAAGAATTGAAAAGGGAAGGGAGGGTGGGGCAGGTAAATGAGAACTACAGCTTGTAGAACTGGGGGGACATATATAGATGAGAACCGGAAGGAGCGTGTTTGGAGGCGTGGTCCCGCTCCTGAAATTCAGATACTTTATCTCCAACAAAAAGTGATTCTTTGGCTTCATAAATATGAAGCAATAATTTTGAATAAACTGCAACTGAAATAAAATCAAATGTTTGTTTATTCAAATAATTAATCATTAAGGAAAGTATGATTGGTATAAAGTGTATACCAGTCAAGTTTATTTTTGTTTTTGACCAGATTTGACCAAATTCTGCATTTGGGGCATAATTATTTTGAATGAGAAGACTACCACACATTTTTTAATAGATGTGAAGTTTCAGAGCAAAGTGAATCCGGCTACACTTAACCTACATAAAGTTGTGTTGTGATTTTTGGAGAAGTCTCTGTGTGTGCTTCTTTTAGGCTTTGAAGAGGATGGGAACAAAGTGATTTGCAGACTTTGTTCTGTCCTCTGTTAGTTTTATGATTGAAGAGGGATTTTAAGGCTTCCTCTTATTTGTGACAGTGTCTCAAAGCTGTTGTCACATGACAAAAGTAGCGAAAAATGTATCAGAAAATAAAATGGGATATGGAAGGACATCTTTCTTTGAAACAGACTACTTGAAATTAATATAGACTGTTCAGAGTTTTTGCTTGAGTGTTGTCTAAGGAGCTTGGAAAGAAAAGCATCTGGACTTCAGGAAATCACAGGATAGGGTGGGGCTAGGTTTCACAGTGAGCTCACCCGAAACCTTGGCTAATTGTGACCTACACCCGTTTTCACACCTTGGCTCATGTGATTAGGTAGAGGATCATTAGGGGGTCCTTTTGTCCCTCTTGGTGGATTACTCCCACTGGGTTTAAATCTGGGACTCTCCACCATTTGACCCTAGAACTGAAGAAGCTTCTCAGATGAGAGGTGAAACGTCTTCAAGCAACTTAAAGAAGTCCAGACGCTTTTCTTTCCAAGCTCCTTAGACTACAATGACCTGGATGACTGAGAACCTTCACAGACATATTGCTTGAGTGTTATTTTGTGAGTTGTTTTGATTCTGTTTGCGATCCTTATGCTAAGCTGTGGTAGCTGGCACAGCTTTCTTTTGGCTGCGGCATCAATCTTTGCATAAATCTTTGCATTTAACTCTTGGCAAGTAAGCTAATGAGTATATTTCCCAAAGTGTTGAACTGTCACTTCATTCAGCTTGCTTTGCCCATTAAAGAGAATTCAGACCTGCAGGACTGTGGTTAATGCCAAGTTTATGCCTTAATGTTCCATCCTCCAGCTTTACTCCAAAGCCCTTGCCCTATGCTGGAGCTGAATATGACCATCAGTTGTCCACAGCTGCGCTATGTATATCCTGGACAGGGTCCAGAGAAAGGACAGTGCACAGTCATAAAAACAGAAGATAGTGCATAAGCATAGGAACAAAAAGAGGAGTTGCTGTAGCTACTGACTAAAAGGCACTTTAGGGTCTATTTATATCAGATGATTGCTGTTCCTAAACTCACTCAAAAGCACAACACTGCATACACAGCCATTTTGTTTGAGTTTGAAGGTTTTCTTAAAAAAAATAGATTGGCCAACAAAGAGGACGAGTGCATTCAAGGGGGGCAGGATTTTGTGTGCATATTCATATTAGAATGGGTGCATTAGCAAGAATTTTAATGCGGTAGACCTTTTCGAATAAAAACGAGGCAGCAAGTAGACTGAAATATATCACACGCTCTCGATACAGTTTCTGCATGTACTGTATATGTGCTTCACTTGGGACCACGTCTTAAGGAAACACATGCTGGCTTTCCTAGAAGGGATAAAAGGGGAATGAGGGTTATAAAGCGCTGGGTGCTTTAACATCTACTAGCTCTTCTCATTTATGCTTATCTGGCTGACGGGTGTGTAAATGGCTTTCTGCTGGAGCAGGGTCCCCCGGGAGAACCGTTCCACTCACACAGACAGTGACAGGCCAGTAATGCCCCCCCCCCCCCGAAAACCCCCTGTCTTTGCCTCACCTCCAGCCACCCCTCACCGACCAGCCCAGACAAACATCTTGATTGTAATTGAATTTTCAGGACGGCTGCTGTGTGACGGAGTAACGATTGGAAGGGAGAGCGATAGAGAGAGAGAGAGAGCCACAGTAAGAAGGGGTGAAAGGGAGGAAACTGAGGATGAAGACGGAGGAAGATGGAGTGGTGGAAAGGTTAGAGTAGTGACAGAGGCTAAGATTGAACAGGAAGGAAGAGGAAATAGCATACTGTTGTATAGCATGACAGTGGAGGGAAAGCCAAGGACAGGAAGCTGCTGGGGGATTAGCTTTGTTTCTGCGTCGAAGTCTTGACGGATCGTAATATACTGTTGCAATGCAAGTTTCATGGTTCACATACCTGCCGCGCGCATGCATAAGTGTAGCTGACATGTGAAAGATCAGGGAGAGGGGAAAAAAAGCACCGAATAATCTGCAGTTAACATTAGAATATCATCCCTGAGAACATTTAATCTGACACAAAGTAAACAGAACTAAACATGGTAATACCTAGGGGCATAATGCACTGTTGTTAAGATCATACTTTATTAGTTCCGCTTCACATCTTTCTCCCATTGATATTATTGTTTGTTTGTTTTTTTTTTCTCCAGCTAATCTTATATAGTCTTGATTTAATTGGATAAACCGCCATTACATCAGCTATGTTGGCAAGTGAGGTCAGAGCTAATTCACTTAAAACACATGTTAAAATTAAAGGTAGTTCTATTAAATTTCGTGGTGGCTTACAACATAACGCGAATGCTGTATTTCTGGGGTTGTTGCTATGAAGGCTAAAATAACTGCCACTTAGCTGTATAACTCTGTCCTTCATTGTTGTGTAGTGTTTTTTCATTTTGTCTATTAAGTGACCTGCACTCTTTATGATAATGAAAGCTGAAGTCGAGGATACAATCCGTTTTCTGTATGTCTGATAAGCCAGTCCGCCATCCCTTTCCTATTAAATCCACACTCTCTTTCCATATTCGGTGCTCTGATGAATAGCAGACGCCCTAAATGAGCACTGACAAGTTTATCGCCGGGAAAACAGATTTGTTTATATAGGAAAATTTACACTTTGATTTGTGGCAAAGAAAACAAATTGTAGGTGGCGATTCCTCCCATGGAGTGTGGTCACAGGCACACCGACAAGTTCCAGTTACACATCAGTGATCTTTGTTCATTCATTTATTTTAAGACACTCATAAAGCTGCATTCACCAGTGGCTCCATACTGTAGTGGTTAACACATTTGTCCCAAAACAGAAAAGCTTTCCCAAGAGGAGATACAAATTCTCAGGGGGTTGCTTGAGCGATGCCACATGGTGTTTAAAAGAAAAAGAAAAAAGCTGCCAAATCAAATGTGTGTGTCCATCTGCTGTGGTAACCAGTCCATTCACAGCACAAGTCAGCATCTTTCATCTGTCACCTTCTTTGACAGCTTTTTTAATCTTCCTGAAGTCTTATTTTTGACAGTGTGTTTTTATAATCCACATGTGTGACACAGGATTTGTAAATGTCTTTTCACTTCCAACTTTGATATTCTTGCCCTACTGACCCTGTTTCGCTTTCTCCTTTTCTTTATATCCCCCCCCACCTATACCCCCAAAGATTTTATCTAGTCAGCGGTGGAGTGCCCCTCATCATCTGCGGGGTCACGGCAGCTGTCAATATAGACAACTATGGCAGCAGGGAGCAAGCGCTGTAGTAAGTCCTAGATTTGCTTCTTCTTGATTCAGTCTATGATGATGTTTCACATTGTTATGCAAATAAAGAGTTTTTTTATGTTTTACTCCCAGAAATTAAATTTGATTTAATCTTCTTTAAACGCTGTTAGACGTGTGTATACATAGACACAAGCATACACCCACTATCCTCGCTTTGTGCGCTTTAAGCTCCCTTTGGTGGATGTGTATTTCATTTAGTTACTCTCTTCTCAGTAAACACATAAAGATGATGTGACTTTATGAAGGTAACCATTTAATTAGAAACAGAAAGTAAACTTTGAATTGTTCTGTATTTCTTAAGGTATTAAAGTGCAGTGGTGTGTTTGTGTGTGTGTGTGCTGCAGCTGCTGGATGGCGTGGGAGCCCAGTCTGGGAGCATTCTTTGGCCCCGTAGCTTTCATCGTCCTGGTCACATGCATCTACTTCCTCTGCACTTTCATCCAGCTACGGCGACACCCTGAAAAGAAGTACGAGCTCAAGCAACTGACGGAGGAGCAGCAGAGGCTGGCCGCTGTCGATGTGCCGACACACTGCCACCAGGGAGCCGAGCCCGGAGCCCTGGCTCCACCGCCCAGCGGGAGCCACTGCCCCGCCGGCTGCCCCGGCATTCCCATCAACCCCGCGCTGCTGGCCAACGAGCACTCCTTCAAGGCTCAGTTAAGAACAGCGGCCTTCACCCTTTTCCTCTTCCTGGCAACCTGGACTTTTGGGGCACTAGCTGTGTCACAGGGCCACTTCCTGGACATGATCTTCAGCTGCCTTTATGGTGCCTTCTCCGTCACCCTCGGCCTCTTCGTCCTCATCCATCACTGTGCCAAGCGGGACGATGTTTGGCATTGCTGGTGTTCCTGCTGTCCTGGACGAAACGCCGATGCCTCCTCTGGTGCCCCCGCGCCCGCTCAAACGCGGCCCAAAGTCAACGTGAACGGAGATACCCCCGGGCACGGCCACGGCCACAGCCACTGCCACCATGACTCACCTTGTCAGGCTAAAGCTCTAAGCTGTGGCCATGGCAGCTTAGCTCACTGTAAACACGCTGCCCTTCCTTCCTCACAAAATCACATGACGTGTCTAGCGCCAGGGACGCCGTGCTGTGCCGCGCTGCACAGCCAGCAGCTTATGGAAGAAGAGCCCGCGGCCACGCATGTGCTGCTGCACGCTGACCCGGAGGGTTACCGGCCAGGGATCCAGTTGCACCCCTGCCTAAAGAGCAGCGCCAGGACTAAAGGCCGACATCTCAGCCGCAGGGATGGGGCCGGTGCTTGTGGAGCGGGGAGTGAGAGGGAGTACGCCTATCACATCCCCTCTAGTGTGGATGGAGGCAGCGTGCACAGCTTACACACTGACAGCCCCCACAGCACACACGAGCGCCACGCCCACATCTGTCCACACCTGGCCCACGAAGGCCACCATGACGTGCATCACACATGCCACGCTGCTGCAGAGTCCCTGGCATGCCATAATCCCTGCCACAGGCACATCTGCTGTGCCAAGGCAGACCTTTTCCCTTCTCTGTGCCCGGCAGAAGCAGGAGACACGGGCGTCTTCCTGTGCGGCTGCGGCAAAGTGGCTGAGGAGGACCCCGTGGCAACACATCACCATTTGGAGATGCACGCCCCGCGCAGACAATCCTACCCTCAGAACCCGCCCAATCAGAACGGGATTCTAAAGGGGAGCCTGCATGAGGGTCTCCTCTACACGTCAGACAGCACAGGAAATATACGCACTGGACCCTGGAAGAATGAAACTACTGTGTAGTGTGGGAAGACTGAGAAGAGGGGATGCAGGCAGCACTCCTGCTTCCCCTTCTAGGATAATAAAAAAACAAAGAATTGTATAACATTTTAAAACATCACAATCAGCGTGGGATATTTTTTTATTTTAATGTCCTCTTGATTTTATGTGTGCTGTTTTACTGTACAGAATTTCATTTGAACGCTCTCCAAGGGGGCATCCACTGACAGAAACCGAATTTCTTCCATCACAATGAATTTGTGAAAACGTGTGTCGCATGGCGCCTTCAGATGTAATCGAAGGTGTCGCCACTGTTCCATATTACTACAGATCTATCTCTCTATATATACAAGAAAATGAATGGTTGTACGTATGAATTTGTGTGTGTTAACGCTCAAAGGCAACACGCTGCAAGATATTTTTTACACTTTGAAACACATCAAATAGTCTCTGATGACAGTGAACCTCCAGTACTTAAAAGAACTTCTTGGCATCCATGTTTTAGACAACTAAACCAGCAGTTTTAGACTTCATGGGTATTTTTGCCATTCGGTCAAGCAACTGTGAATATCTACTAGAGTTTTCTAAAAAAAAAAGAAATATATATAAATATATATAAAGATACTGTTGCTTACAAGAGATGTGTGGATGCCAGTTAAGTTGTGAAAATTCAAAGCAACAGAAAAAGAGAAGTGAAATTAAGCATCCTCTTATCCAGGTCAGTATTGATCGTGCTGTCTATATGATGTCTTCACTGTTGTGTTTCTTTTTCTTTTCTGTTCTGGAGAGAATAACGGCACATCAGCAGCAACAGCATTGTGTGTGGAAAGTTACTGTCAGTGAGTCATTGGATCCATTGTGCCATAAAGAGCCAGGTCCTCACAGCAAAGTTCATTGCCAAACCGGTGTGCTGGTTTTTATTCCGTTCAGCTCAGTTTGCACACGCTTCAGTGACAGTATCACATCAGCTTATGTTTCTCTGTAAAAATCAATCTAGAAAAAAAAAACAGCAACAACAATAACAGCAAGCTGCGTCAACATAACTTTGGGAAACCAGCCCAGCGTCCTGCAATTTTCCCTCCTATTAAAATGCTAATAAAATATTTCAGACTCACCCGACATTGGCCGAAGCCAAAAAAACGATACATGGCAGAAACCAGAGCAAATTCGGCCCTGTTGTATTTTATACATTTATAATTTGTCTTATAAAAGCTCCAACACATGCATGCTTATATGTAGCTGTGTTTTAACGGTGTAAATGAATGCCTCTCCACAGACATATCGTTTGACTCGACCCAATGCAGCTTGCCATGTGTCCTTTTTTGAAGCACTTGTGGATTATTTCACTTCTCAAAGAAATACAGTAATATTTGGCTCTTGTGACCTTCATGTTGCATCACTTTAAAAAGGACCCATTATGCTCATTTACAGCTTCATAGTTTGTTTTTTTTAATCTTCAATCTAAGAGTGATCTTTGCAAGATTCATAGTTTAAATGAATCCTTCTTTATCTTATACCAGGCTTTAGTGCAGTTATTTCTGGGCAACTGCTTTAGCCCAGAACACCCAGTTTTCTCCTGATTGGTTGCCCTTCAGAAACAGCATATGTGTGGCCAAAAGTAATAGCCAAAGCTGATACCCCCCTCACTGAATCAAACAGAGTCGACACTAGAAAAAAAAACATTTAGAGAGGTTTACAAGATTGCTTTTGACATTGTAACAATATATGTATTACAGAAAATAAGATAAAGCATAAGCTATCCCTTTATTCTTACATTTATTCAGGAGTCCAGTCAGTAAAATCATGTCCTGCTTTGGTGACAGCTTTTGTCAGGACAGGTTACAGATGAAATGTGGATCATTTCTTTTTTTTGTTGTTTTTTTAAACCGTGAAGGTCACACTCTCTTTGAAGAATTGCCACTCCAAAGAGAAGCCAAAAGAGTCTCTGTATTGATTTAGAAGTGCTTGTTTGTTTTATGAATGATAATATTTAATACAATGCTCCAGACAAAACAAATCATACATTTCATCAGACAAGCCAACACTCCATAAAAAAAAACAACATCCAAAACATAATCTCACAGCAAAGCCCACTCTAGCAAAACCACCTCAGCATGCGCACCACCTCTCTATCCATCTCGTGCACTTTTTGTCCGTGTATATAGAATTGGTTTCTGATGAATTATTTTTTATGAGATTTAAGATATTTAAGAATAAAATAAGTCTATGTAAAAGAAAGTTGTATGGGAAAAAACTGACCTCTCAGTGTTATAATGCTCAGTATCTGAGTTAAGAAATGTTCTTTTTGTTTTCAAATGCCTTTTTTTTTTTCTGTTGACTTCATAAAGTATGCAGACTCGCCGTGTGTTGTGAGACTTATCCTGTCATATCAGAAATAGAAATGCACTACCCATTATAACGTTTGGCCTGCCAGAATAGCATTTGTCACTTACGGTGTCGTTATAATAGAAGTGCTTGTTCAGACAGACCTGAATTAAGGAAAAAAATTCAGAGAAAGAAAGCAAAATATTAATGTGACAGTCCTTCTGGTTGAATGGCAAGGCTTTGAACAGTAAAGGAAGGCAATGGTAGACATCAAAGATGATGCATGAACCTCATAGCTTTGCACAGGGCCATTGGAGTTATTGCCAGGGACTGGGACAAAATGGGATGTTATGGGTTCAACTTATGGGTTATAAAACATTGGCCCACAATTGATCATACAATACAAGCTCCTTTGAGCCACCTTGGATGCTAGCAGCCAGCGGCCCTGGCTTTATAGTTATTGGAAAGGGATTTGTAACAGTATCACAACGAAATCATCCCACATTAAACCGAGAGAACATCGGTCTAGGTTAATTGCTGTACAACATGTGCATTTGCTGGTGGTGTGTCTTAGGAGCAGCCCGAGCTTTTCAGTGTCTGTGAGACGGTGTGTTTGGTATCACAGGCCGCCATAGGCCACCTTCTCTGTCGCCATCAGTAACAGATGTACTGCCCCAAACAAGCTAGCTGGCTTCGTTTCGGCTCACCAGGCGCCTGCTGGAATATTCACCTGTGGTACTGTGACAAAACCTAAAGCCAGTTTTCAATTTTTTCTACATTGACACAGATTCCAATAAATGTATTTTTTCACCATGCAACGGACAAGCGCGTCTTTGGCTTTGTGTTTGTGTGCCTGCCACCTGTGTGTATGTGTGTGAAAGTGCATTTAACATATGTGAAGATGAATTCAAGTGATCGCAAAAGCCTGTTTTTTTCCCTCTTCTTCTTCTTCATAATTCTCTTTTATAACTTCTGCCAGCGTGATGAAAATTGAGATGTCTTTTGGACTCACCATGGGGGAGGAATTCAAGTGATAACAGGCTTGACTGCTGTTCCTGCTGCTGCTGCTGCTGCTGCTGCTGTGCGAGGATGTGTATCTATGTGTGTGGTGCATGCCCAGACTTTTGTCCACATACATGCACAGGCATCTGCACGTGCACACATCTTGCAGGAAATGAGACACTGTGTCTTCCGCGCATCACAAACGGCACCCTGATTTGACAGGCCGTGAAACGCCTGAGCACATTTAATATGCAGCTGGATTTTTTTTTTCCTTTCCAAGGCCACACAGCTCTCTCTTCAGCCTCACAACCATCAGATTATTCGTGTGACTGAAAGCCATGTGAAATATCAAACCCCCCAATCTCCTTCTCTGTTGGCTGTGAGGACCCGGGCTTAACATGAGTACTGCAGGGTGTTATGAAAGGTGAGTAATGGATGTCTCGAGCCTCTATCTTTTAAGGAAACCAAATTATTTTGTGTGCTGCAGTGCCAAATGAGTAGCTGCCATCCTTGTATATGACGCTTGTCCGTGTCTTTGAATAAATAAGTGTGTGTGTGGGTTTTTTTTTTAAGTGCTCAACGAAGAGTCAATAAAGCACATGGATGATTCGCCGTGAGGCTTGAAGACTGAAGGCCGTGGTAGGTGAGGCCATGGTGGTTTGGCAAAGGGAGAAATTGGCCCGGGGAGGCAGCTGTTTCATTAAAAATTAATCTGATTTTAGCAACACAGATGTGTGTTTATGATACAATTAACAGTGTTTTAATTTCCTGTTGTAATAAATAGGCCTATAAGTAGGAGTATTAGCCAAAGAAGAAGAGCGGGAGATGTGAAGAGAAATGCTTATGTGCCCCTGCAAAGAAATACGCTTCATGTATGATACGGAAACCATACATGCAGTACAATTAGATTTTACTGAGGGGCTTGTATCATGATGCAAGAACTGTACATATGAACAGGGGCATGATTTGTGAGTCTCTTTGTAAGCCTGTCTCTTAACACATGTCAAAATTGCTGTTATCTTTCGCTATCTCTCATGTAGATCTAACAACGTATGGCACGTAAACAATGTTCCTCTGGTGTATAGAGACTTGTATTACTTTGTCTTACTTAATCAAGAATGTCTTTGATTTCTCTCAGACCATGTTATACCGTTTATATGCCTTTGGCTGCCTCCCTTACTCCCCACACGTTTAGTAGCTCTACCCCCCTCCTCCTCCTCCTCTTGTCTTGTCAGACAAGACTTGTGATAGAAGGCTGTGATCGTCATGCTAATGTTGTCCTTGGCTTAAATAACATGCTAGAGATTCGCGGGGTGGGGGGAGCGAGAGGGAGCAGCAGAGTGAAGGCGGGGTGGTGAGGAGGGGGCGGTGGATGGAGGGGAAAGCAGGACGGATAGTTTGAGGCTTATGAGAAGAAAGACACGGCGAGGGAGGTGGAGAGATCAAAGAGGAAGAAAAGACAGAAAGAGGTGGGCAAAACTTCTTATTAGATATCATCACTTGGTTTCTTGGAAGCTACATTTCTAATGGGTGTCCGTGAAATTTGTGTTTGTGTATGTGAGAGTGCATCTCAGGCTTGCTGCAGTGGAAGGTAACCACGTACATTTACTCCAGTGCCAACGTCACAACCACTGGTTTTACACATGCAAATCCGTTCATCTATCTCGAATAAATCTCCACCTATAATGAAATGAATGTATATAGTGAACCTCACCTATTCCAGAGAGTAATTAACGCAAAGCCTCCAGGTTGCATTAGTGGTAAATACATCATATGGCAAGAAGATACTGAATCTGTTCCTGATGTTTCTGGGAATGTTGTAAGATCTGAGGGTGACGTTTCAGATAATGACAGAAAAGAATGTTGTTCCAATAATTTAATAATTTACTATATACACTCATTGCCCACTTTGTTTGGTAAACGAGTTTGGTAAACCTTGCTAGCACTGTTTTGCCTTCAGAACTGTCCTAATCAGTTCTGAGGCATCACACAGTTTCAGTAACAATACTCAGGTGTGGTGTTAAAACAATGCTCAGTTGGTACTAGGGGCCCAAAGTATGCCAGGAAAATATCCCCATACACCAATAAAACACCAACAACAGTTTTAACTGCTGAAACAAGGCAGGATGGATCCGAGTTGTTATGCCAAGTTTTGACATAGCCATCCAAATGTCACAGCAGAAATTAAGGCTCAGGCAACATTTTTCCTGTCTTCTGTTGTAGACTTTCCTGTTTTTAGTTAACAGGAGTGGCACATGTGGTCTTCTGCCCATCTGCTTGAAGGTTTGGGTTTGGTGTCTTCAGAGATGCTCTTCTGCATACTTTGGTTGTGATGAGTCTTTATTTGAGTTACTGTTTCCTTTAGCTAATCTACTCTGACCTCTAGCATCAACGTGGCATTTTTTGTCCAAAGAACTGCTGCTCACACGATATTGTTTCTCATTTCAGACATTCTGTAAAAAAAGACAAGGCTGTGTTAAAATCCCAGTAGATTACAATTTGTGAAATACAAACACACCACATTCGAACTCTCTTAAGTCACCTCGCTTCCCCATTCTGATGCTCAGTTTGAACTTTGGTAGTTTGTCTTGAACATGTCTACATGCTTAAACATCCTGTTTTGCTGCTATGTGAGCTATGTACTAGCTCTTTGCCTTAACAAGCAGTTGAACAGGTGCACCTAACAAGGTGGCCAGTGACTGTGTGAATCATTTTGTTAACATTTAACTCCATTAAATTGCTGCTTATTCTGTGCCTATGTATTTTTACTCTTCACTGTTTTCTTCCTGTTACTGTAGACGATCTGTTTTACAATATTTTTTATGCATTCTGTAGAGAATCTTTACACTGGGCATTTTCATATTGGAGAAAGAGAGGACAGAAATCACAGGTTCATAAGAAATGAATGATCAACCAATCACATTTAACCCTTTATTGTGTTGTTAATGTCATACTGTCTTACTGGGACACCTAAAGAAATGTACCATCACTAATGTGTGTTTTCGCTACTTCTATGAAGTACTAGTTCTTATCATGCTATCACCAACACTTGCTATGAGTCACCTATGACTTGCTCATATCAGCAAAAATGAAAAAAAAAAAAACCCATAGAAGCTTAACACAGACTGCCTGATTATCACTTTGTGGTCTTTTATTAAGTATGTGTTTAAGGATTCATCATGTTCCTGATGGATCCTATCTGTCTCATTTGTTTGTCCTCAATAACAGCAGCTGTGCTCTTTGCAAGCTCAGATTGTTTGATTTGATCTCTTTACGTCTCTCTGGGTTGATGATTGCTTAATTTTTACTCTGTGCATACAAGAGGACAGCTTCAATGTGATAAGAATACTCTGGACTTACAGGAGAAAGGCTAGCAGATAACTTAAGAACAAGCCGAAGCTCTGCATGAATGCAGCCACTTGGACATAAAGACAACTTTAGAACTAAAGGAGCATTGAGGCCTTTACAACATGTAATATTACATTTGTTTCATTGTTACTTGAGAAAACTGGTAAAGTTCTCACATTTAGCCTCAGTCTCACTATCGTGTAACTTTTTTTTCCATACGTTTTTTTTTTCTATTCTTTTTGAGACAGAAATTTCAATTACTTTGTTTCTGTTCATGAAAGCAGGCCAGACTCACATTCACTGTTTATGTAGCCTTATTTCTGTCTCCACCATTCCTCTTTAACAGAAAACCAAAACAATGCAAAACAGGCTAAAAAGCAACACTGTTGAACTGAGCAGTTACTACGCTACACCGGTTAGGCACAACAAATGACCACCTGCCTAATATTGTGTTGGTTTCCTTTTACTGTAGGTAAAAGGTAGGAGATACTTGTCAAAGTAACATTCAATTCCATTTTATTTTTATGGTGCCAAATCGTAACAACTTAATTGCCTCAAGGCACTTTATATATGTAAGGTGAAGACCCTATAATAACACAAAGAAAACAGAAAACCCCAACAGTCATATAATCCCCTATGAACAAGTGATTTGGAGACAGTGGGAAGGAAAAACTCCCTTTTAACAAGAAGAAATCTCCAGCAAAATCACGCTCAGGAAGGGGCAGACATCTGACGTGAACATTTGGGTTTAGGGGATTAACACAGGACAAAGACAAACTGTGTAAGAGACCCAGAGATGAATAATAACTGATAATTAAATGGCATCCACATAGATAGCAGGACCCAAGGTTTCAGAACATTGCACAAAGCATCACACTGCGTCCACTGGCTTGCCCTCTTCCTATCGTGCATCCTGCTGGTACCAGGTGTTCTCCAGATAAGCAATGCACTTTCACATGGCCATCCACGTGATGTAAAAGAAAGCATGAGTCATCAGACCTGGCCACCTTCTTCCTCTGCTCTGTGGTCCAGTTCTTCTGCTCATGTGCTCATTGTTGGCACTTTTGGCAGTGGACAGGAGTCAGAGTGGGCATTCTGACTGGTCTGCAGCTATGCAGCCCCATGCACAACAAACTGTGATGCACTGTGTATTCTGACAGCTCTCTGTCAAAACCAGCATGAACTTTTTTTTGTCAATTTAACCTGCAATAGCTCATCTGTTGGACATGACCACACAGGCCAGCCTTTGCTCCCCCCATGCATCAGTGAGCTTTTGCGTTTGTCAAACTCGCTCAAATCCTCATGCCCATTTTTCCTGCTTGTAACACATCAACTTTGGGGACAAAATGTTCACTTGCTCCCTAATATATCCCACCCACTAACAGGTGCCAGGATGAAGGGATAATCAGTGTTATTCATTTGTCTTTCAGTAATAATGTATTTATTACTTAATCCCAAGGTTATATAATACATAATGTTGGTGCTCCAAGTGTGCATATAGTGACATATACGCATGTTAAGCATTGCTGCTGTGTCATCTTACATTATTCCCTTGGAAGAACCAGCCTGATACACTTACACAGACTTGTACTGTAGTTGTTTGCCTGGCGGGCACAGGATATGATGTGTGATAATGCAGTGCATAGGGCCTCCAAACATAGGAAAACAAAAACAGCTCTATTGGTTTACTTGCTTGTCATAGCTGTGTTTTGCCTCAGCATATGTCTCCCTATACAGAGGATGCCTTCCAGCCAATAGCTATCGCTCAGCTTCCCCAAAAAGACCTCTGAAGACTTACATCCCCCTCTAAGTACATAAAAGTAATGAACAAAAACCCCAACCTATTTTACTGAGCTCAACCCCATTCTGCTATTTCACAGTGGCTTACTGTCAACACATCCACACCTGAATTTCAGTCTGTGATGTGACACTATGAGCTAGCTTCTTGTTCTAAAAAGAAAGAAAGAAAAGAATAGAAAAAAGGACTTTGACATCTCGGTGAGTGACATGTCTGAATATTCCCTTTAACTTGTTTTCTCGACACAAGTATTGGCCCCTGCTGCGCTGCTGAATTTCTTTATGCATCAAATCCTTTGTTGGAATTGTGATGTGTGCCATCACAATGCCTAAGTCAGGTAAGTGTGAATATTACTGCGCTCTCTAACTCAAAGCTGCGCTCTAGCTTTGGAGGGAGCCAAAAGCTGCCAATCTGTGTTGTTCTACGTATTTGACAACCCTCCCCCGTATCTCCCCTCCCACCCCCGCAGTCTCTCCTTGTTATTTATAGCTTCCTTTAATGATGACGCAACGCAGCATAACTGCAAGGGAGCAAAGCATCATGTGACGGTTTTAATGCAACAATCCGGTGGATTATGAGGGCCTAAGAGGCTGCCGTTGCAGTATGTAACATCAAGGCTCGTACAACAGCCAGGCAGACAGGGAGGGAGGGCTAGAACCAGCCAGCACCCTGCCCTCCCCTCCAGCCCCTTCCTTCTCCCTTCTTTAGTGGAGAGAGAGGACAGAACAGCTGGGGACGGCATGGTGGGCCAAGGACCAGTGAGGATGGAGAGAGAGGATTGCAACAAGTAGATTATGCTACAGTAGGTGTTTGTTCTGGGTCTGTTAAATCCCACACAGCTGCCAATAACCAGTGTTCACTGCCGCTATAGGTCAAAAGGGATTTTTGATCCTGTAAACGGTAGATTCACTTGACAAACTTTGCAAAGAGAATGAAAACTGCAATGGAAAATATACAGTACAATGTCAGGTACCCACCCGTCTTCTCTTTTTTTTTAATTAAAATGTAAAGAGAAGTTGACTTAAATGAAAGAAAATACATATGGTTATATTTTCTGTTGTTACATGTTTAAATGTGGCTACTTTCATGCCACAAAGTAACAAATAAATATAAATTGGTGGCATCTTAATATAGTGGTGGGCAGCTGGTTATTACTGTTAGTACTGTGGATTTCATATCGGCTTTTGGTCCTTAAATAATTTTATTAATTTAAACAATTTATAAGTAATTACAATAATCAGATAAGAAATAAAAAAGGGATTTTATTTTTTGTTCTTTTTCTGTTTTATGTGATTATTATTATATTTTATTATTATTTTGTTATTATTTATTATTTTATAATTTAATTCTTTTTATTATTTGATTTTTACTTTATTTTTTTAATTAATATAGTGTTTTTGTTTTCTCTTTCATTAATTTGTTGGTGGTTGATTGTTGGTTTTAGCAAACCCTGTCTGACTTTAAAAAAAAACTTTTTCAAACACAACTCAGGGTGACTAAAAAAATATGTAAAAATATATATATAAAATATATGTAATTGTAGCTGTGACAATGTGAAAAAGAAGCATGGAAAAGTTGTGACAGCATCGTTGTTTTTAAACTGCATCTCTTATCTATTGTTCTGTTGGTGTTTCATGTTTTTGCTCACTTCTTATCCAAATCGTAACTTTTCATCATACGTGAAAGTTTGTGTTTATTTTTTACAACACTTTTTCTTTCTCATCTTTAATGACTTTGTTTCCCCCGCTTTCCCTAAGCAAGAATTTCTCTTTTCCGTAACCATCATTCGCCAACCACAATTAGCCAAGCTGCTCTGGGATTGCGCATCAGCCATGTGCTGCACACTGCTCTAGCTTAACCCACATCTTAAGCATTTTAGCCAACATAAAATCTGTTAATTTCTTTTGTCAGTTCCACAACCCTACCCTATGCTGTTTCACTTTTCTACAGTCTCCAACATGTGCATATTTATCTATGAGGTATGGTTTATGGTCTTAATTTTCCTTGCGTGGCAGGGGATTCAAATCCTGGCTGTGCTTGAGTACAATTTCTCATTTTAAACTCTACATTCCCTCAGTAGGAATTCAGTGCACTGACTGTATGCTCCAGAAAATCAATCTGTCACCAGTTTCATTTGTTTTCACCAGATGAGCTCTGGGAATCTCAGCCTGCAAATGTGCACTTGACTTGGAAAGGCTCTAAGCATATGGTCCAAATGTGCAAATGTGACTTCTAAAATGGAGAAGCATTCAGAGGGGTCCTCTGGGTTCCCTTTCGGTGTGACAGAAATCAAAATCCTGGATAAAAGAAACATTGGGAGTTGGGAATAGCGACAGAAATGGCTACTCCGTTCACCTACGATATGAAAACAGACAGTTATGTTAATGCATGACATAACATAGTTGGTAGTGGCTTTAAGTGTCAACAGCATGAACCGAGAGGTCTGATTTCATGCAGCCCTGCCTCCGGTTTCAGACTGAGGCTGTTTCCTGCTCTCAATACAGGAATGCCATCTAGTGGTTAAAATCAGTAAGTTGACATGTGGAAACGTATTGGAAAATAGCCCTTATGTACAACAGGTTAATAGGCAGGAAAGTGCATGAGCTTTGTGTTAATGACTGCAACACAGCTGCAGCATAACATAGCACAAATGCAACACTTTCCTGCCAGTCACACGGTATTAACTTGGCAAAGTGCACCAAAAAAATCATGACGCACCGATCCTAAGACAGAGCCTATTTACCAGATCTTTATTAAGTAAAAGATTAGCCAGCTGAAGTAATTAAGTGTTCAAGATGGAGGTAAAATGAAACGGTAGGGTGGGCTTGAACACCAGCCCCCAACCAAATGCAAATGTATGCAGGAATAACTGCTTCCCTTCTCTCTTCCTGTGATGCGTAACCATGAGGCAAGTCTATGGGCGAAGTTCATAAATGTTTGTCCCGCTGTAACATATTGAGTTAGCTGCAGTTATTTAACCTGCACTCGTTGCAGGGATTGTGCCCCAACACTGTTTTTGTCTGCGAGGCCTGATGAATATGCATTTCTTCCCTCTCCCTGTCTTTAATGCCTAAGCGCTTCCTCAACCACACACACACAGACACACTGGTAAAGTGATACATTTGTGCACAATACAAATCGTCATGCATATAGTGCTATTGACATACAGATAACTTTGCAAAATACTTATTAGAGCTCTCTACTTTAAAGATTAGGATGAAAACTTTCCTTTTTGAAAAAGCGTATATGACCGCGAACCCTTCCTTAATTATGTTGCAATAAGGTCTAAGCTGCTGTGGGCTGCTGAGTGTTTTTTCTTCACCCACCTTTTTTCACTGTCTGTGTGTTTCTACAGCAATCTGCATTTGATTCTTAGTTATTATTGATCTCTGGCTCTTTTCTACAGCATGTCTTTTGTCCTGTCACCCTCCGCTCACCCAAACCGGTCGTGGCAGATGGCTGCCCCTCCCTGAGCCTGGTTCTGCCGGAGGTTTCTTCCTTATAAAACGGGCCTTTTTCCTTTCCACTGTCACCAAGTGCTTCTCATAAGGGGTCTTCTGATTGTTGTCATCTGAGCTCTATGTTGTTTATTACAGGGTTTTTAACTTGCATTATAAAATGCCTTGAGGTGACTGCTGTTGGAATTTGGAGCTATATAAATAAAATTGAATTGAATTTATTATGTAAGATTTTTCTTGATGATGAAAATACTAATTAAAAGTGTGATAGTAAGTAAACAGCCAGATATGCCAAAAAGATCACCAAGAGAACAGAACACATAAATGCATCATCAAATGCACAATTGTGTTTTTAAACAGAAAAATAAAGGAAAAGTAGATGATAGATGTGTTACATAATTAACTGAGTGGAATGATAAGTTGAAATGGAGGAAACAGTCAAATATTGATTGATTGATTGATTGATTGATTGATTGATTGATTGATTGATTGATTGATTGATTGATTGATTGATTGATTGATTGATTATACTTTATTCATCCCGAGGGAAATTGGGTTAAGGCTGCCAGCCGTGCCAGCGCCGTCTTACCCATCTGACCATACATACATTACACAAACATCACATGGGGAAGACAGGTCAGAGGGGTATAACATGGAAAAGCACAACATGAGGAAAGATAAGGAGAAAAAAATAACTCCCCCCAGACTGAGCTCCAACAGGGAGATCAGTTTGAGAACAGAAAAAAAACACCTCTGCACATAGCACAGGAAAAAAACTCTTAATACACCAAAGAAACACATGACAAGCAACAGGGGTGGGTAAAGGGTAAGAGACATCCAATGTAGACAGTACATCCGGGATCCATGATCCACCATCAGCATCGGAAGGGAATAAGCGTCGAAGGCGTTTGGAGGGGGAGGGGGGATGAGTGTATATCTGCATGTGTATATATGTCTGTGTGCGTGTGTGTGTATGTGTCCAGAGTTCAGCTGAGACAGTGTCCTTCGCCCTGCCAGGCTAAGTAAACAGTCTTCCAGCCAACCCAGGTGGCCTTGCATAGAATGGGAAGAACAGTCTCAACACAGTCGTTATCAGGGTGTTTTGTTCAGCTCCAGCCTGAGCCCACTGCTGGCGCCGAAGGGGTCTCCGCATAAAATGATGATGATTTTTACTTTAGTGCAAACAACTCATAAGAATTTCAAAGCTGTTCTAACAGTCCAACACTGGTCTCTCAATCTCCCGTTGGAGAGCCGTGAGCTTCCTATGATGTTATCCAAACTTACGTTCCGTGATGTTGTCATTCTTGTGGTCAAAGAGCAGGTTCTGAGAACTCACGACCGCAGTGCGCTTCTCAAGATGTGATCAATTTGCGCCCAGAGGTGTTATTCCGAGCGAGCCCCTCCAGATGTAATCAGTTTGCACTCAGAGGTCTTGTTCTGAGTATTCACGGCAGCCGTGCGGTTCTCCAAGATCTCATCCATGCTGCGCTCAATGACCCATTTCGAGAAACTCACGCCTCGTCCCATCGTTTCAATCCCAGCGGGCAGACTTGTGGGGGTTTGAACAGCCGGTTCCGCTTCCTTAATTCTTCGATAAGCCAGGGCCAAGCCAGCTCCGATCAGCAAGAACCCTGTTATCATGGTTCCGAATAGGTAGATATCTTCAGCACTCAGGCTCACCCGAGCCCAGACTTCTCGTTGAAGAGGTGTCAATTGCATTGAGAGACCAGTTGATCAAATCCATATTCCTCTTTTAGATTTTAGAGAACAGACTGTGAGAGAGTGTTCCAGGGAAAAGTAATACAAAAAACACGAGACTAGACAAGGACACAAGAGGCTAAGCAGGGAAGCTAAGGGAAAGGAGAGGAGGAGGAAAAAAAAGTGTGACCGCCTTCGCCAAGAGCAAGAGAGCAAAAAAAAAAAAAAAAAAAAAAAAAAAGGGCTTTTTAAAACATTTTAACATTTTGTCCAACTGGCTTTACTAAAGGCATGCCAAATTAGTTATGAGCAGCTCTCTATATATTGTGAACTCACACTGAATAGGTGGGTTAGCTATGAGTTAGCTATGACCAGAAGACAAAAAGACTACACATCCAAGCCAAATGGTGGAACAGATAGTTTAAATCAGTGGTGTCAAACATGAGGCCTGTGGGCCAGAATTGGGCATCAAAGACAGCCTAATGGATAGCTTTAATAAAATATGAAGGAATTTCTGTATCTTGCTGATACAGAAATTCCAATTGACCATTCAGACTACATCATATTAAATAAGTAATGTATTTCTGTAATTTTACTGCTTATAATGTATCCCTAAAGAGTTATGCTGACAGATTTATTTGATTTACTACAATAGCATTTCTTTATTATGTAGAAAAACCGAGACTCACTGTTGAAACTACACTTCTTATTCTTATATTAAAATATCTCGGGGATTAAATGTGTAGGTGAGTTTCACTGGTCCTGCCCACATCAGATCAAAGTGGGCTGTGTGTGGCCCTTGTTGTAAAGTGAGTTTGACATTCCTGGTTTAGAGGAAGAATTGAACAGACAAATCTGAGTGTGGTTTATTGCTGTTGTTGCTGACTTAATTTGTGTTTTGAGTCAATGGGTAAAATGAAATTTATCTTTCAAGATGTCAGCGCCCCGACATTAAAATTGTGTGGGGGAAAAATAAATACTAATAAATTAGTTTTGCATGTTTTTAAGAATTGTGCAAAGCACGCATACACATATTTAACAGTTAGAATTTGAACGGAGCAATTGCAATCTTATTTTATTTGAGATAAAATGTTTATTCCATCTGGCTAATTGCACTGCCCTCAGCTCCACCATCTGTTACCCAGGTGAGGCAGAAAGACTCTCCTCCACACGTCTGCATCCTGTCCAGGTGAGTAACTCTCGTGCTCGTGCAGTAAACACAGTTTCCATTTATTTTCTTGTGATTTTGAATCCTCCTGATATTACTCCAGTTCTACCCACACAACACTTGTCATGCTAAATAAAATTGAAAGAGGTACAAGGAGTACACAGTTGCCTAGTAGCAAATGTTTCACTGTGGGCTTTGTGTGTGTTCAAAGTGTTTGTGTAGTTCCCAAAATACTGGCCAAAGGGACCAAACATGTTCCTTTTTCATTTTTTATAATGAGGTAGTGGAAAAACAGATGTCAGTGTTTGCTTGTTCGAGGGGGGGGGGGGGGGGGTGAGGGAGGGGGGGGGGGGGTGAGAGTGAAGGTGAGAGCAGGGCGGGCCTTTGGGAGTGCCAAAGAGACTTGGTGGTAAAGCTTCAACTCAAAGACACTGCAAATAACAAATACTACCAGGAAGCTGTTATTTACAACAAGCTGCGACTATTGTTCCTTCTGTTTTAGATCTATACTGGGAGGAAATGGATTTTGTGATTTTAATGATATTTTTATATTATCCTTTATCCATCATTTTGCACACTTCTGTGAATTTCTGTGAACAATAGTGCTCGGTAGAGTGTTCACAATGCTGAGGGATCTAGGACTCAACAGCCGTCTGTGTGCATGTGTGCATGGGTGTTGGACTTCCTCACCGGCAGAACTCAGGTGGTGAGGATGGGTAGGTGCGTCTCCGACAGCATCACCATCAGCACGGGAGCGCCACAGGGGTGTGTCCTCTCATCACTGCTCTACTCCCTCTACACTTCAGACTGCGTGGGCACCCATGGCTCCAATACCATTGTGTAGTTTGCTGATGACACAGTGGTGTTGGGCGCCATCTCCAACAACGATAAGGCAGCCTACATGGATGAAGTGAAGAATCTGGCATCTTGGTGCCAGCATAACCACCTCCAGCTGAACGTTGGCAAGACCAAGGAGCTGAGCTGGTAGTGGACTTCAGAAGGAGTCAGCACAGAGACTACAAGCCCATTATTATTTCACTAGCTGGGACCACATCCTTGGTAACGATGGGCGATGAGGGAGTATGAACTGGTGCTGTGGTTTGGGGAAGGCCTCGAAGGGGACTGGCGACGGCTCCCGGCCCGGGCAGAATGAAGGAAAGGGAGAGAGGAAAAGAGAGGGAAAATGGGGGGGGGGGGGGGGGGGGGTGAAGGGGGAGTGGTCCCACTCCTGAAATTCAGATGATATCGCCACTAATGGAGCTCAAGTGGAGAGGGTGCAGTCCTTCAAGTATCTCGGTGTCCACATCTCCTCAGACCTGACATGGTCTGCCCACATTCAGGTCCAGTCCAAAAAGGCTGGGCAGTGCCTGTACCACCTACGACAACTGAGGAAGTTCAGGGTCTCTCCAGGGATCCTCAGGACTTTCCAGATTCTCATATCATCCTGATCCTTCTGGCTTCACAACAGCACAAGACACTTTAACACCCTACCCACACAATGTACACAAGCTGTAAATTTCCAGATTGCTTTATTTTATTTTATCTTTATTTATATAATGTATATAACTCACCCACTTGCTGCACATAATGTCCTCTTTGTATATACTCATTCACTGTATATAAAGTTCTGTCTCTCTTTTTTGCACAGTCGAGGAGCGTATCAGGTCGCATTTCACTACGTGTTATATCTGTATAACTATGCATGTGACAAATGAAGAATCTTGAATCTTCTTCTTTCAGCTGCTCTCTTTAGGGGTCACCACTGCTTCCATTTGACCTCGTCTCCTTGTCCTCCTCTGCCACACCAATGCTCTGCCTGTCCTCCTTCACTACATCCATCAATCTTCTCTGTGGTCATCCTCCTTCCTTTTCCTCCTGCCTGGGAGCAACATCTTCAGCATTCTTTGTCCAGTATATCCAGTATCCTTCCACTGCACGTGTCCAAACCTGTCCTAGAACCAGGTTTTGACTTTTTGGGCTGCTTAGGGGTTTTGTAGTTTTGTTTTTTTGATAAGCACGTCATGGTCCTGGGTCAGTTTGCGTAGTCTTTTAAGTTTTTTGAGACACTGCTTTGTGTATTCCTAGTGTATTAGCTTTTGTTCTTAGTTCCCAGTCACTTAAGAGTTTAATTCCTCCCTTTGTAGTCCTCCCTGCTGTGTCAGGTCACCTGTATTAAGTTTATTCATGTGTCAGTGTCTTCCCTGTTTAGTTATCACTCTTCCTGCTTTGTTTTGTGTGTTTGTTGTTCTGTGTGTGTTGCCTTTAGTTTTGCTTCCTGTGTCTCATCTTCTGTGATTTCATTCACCGGTGTCTCATCCTGCCCAGCTGTCTCCACTTCTCATAATCAACGTCCTGTGTATACATTGTCTCAGTCTCCCTTTTTCCTTTGTCATAGTGTCAGTTCAGTTTTCCTTCATGTCTTGCAGCTCCAGGATTAGGTCTCAGAGTCTGGTTAGTTTTCAGTTTCTTTCTGTACCTTTTTTTCCTCACTTTGGATTTTCTTCAAATCAACCTAAAATGGCTAACCTTTTGCTAATAAATTTTCCCCTTGAATTTGTTATTTCTTAATGTTTATAGGTCTTCATTCCCTTAACTGATACAAGTTGCTTTTAACTTAGTTCCATGCCTTTAGTTCTGTGCTCTTGCTCTCATGATCTTTAGGTTCCTTCTGTCTTTTTTATACAGGATTTGGTTAAACTCCTTTTGTTTATGCTGTTATGGCTATGCTCCTGTTGTCTGTGCCTTTGGGTCCCTGACGGCTTTAGATGATGGGTTGGGTTTTTCCCCCCTTTTGTATTCCAATTCTGTCCTTTCAATCTTGTCTCCATGTTTGTCCATGTTCTGTGTCAAGCTTGTATGTCTTTGTCAGTGTTAGTTATTTTTTCTATATGATTTTGACAGTCTCTTGTCACCAGTGCTTTGGTTAGTTCTAGTTCTCTGTCTCGTCATTAGCCTCAGCAGTTCTGCCACCTTTTGCCTGTTCCTTGTTATCTTATGTTTGTATATATTGTCATTTTAGGCTCTCTTAGCTCTTTGTCACATTCTACCTCCCCGCTCATGTTTTCTCCTGAAAGATTCCTAGCTGTAAATGATTTTTTTTCCTGACCTGCTTTATGTTTATTTTGTAAGAGCTCAACAATAAAACTACCTTTTAGTTTGTAACTTGTTTCCAAGTCTTGCATTTTGTTTCCAACTTGTGCCTGCCACACAAACTGCCAGTACACAAACCATCTCAGCCTTGCTTCTTTAACTTTGTCTCCAAACTGCTCAACATAAAGTTGTCTCTCTGGTGAATTTGTTTCCGATCTTGTCCATTCTGGTCACTCACACACATCAAATCAAACTGTTGTCTTTTTGTCAGTGCCATCATCTCCAAACAACACATCACAGCAGGTCTCACTAAAATCTTCCTTTTCACTCTTGCTACTATCCTTCTATCACTAATCACCCCAACACCCGTCTCTACCCTGCCTGAATGCTCTCCTTTACCACTCATTTGCTCTGTTTGTTGGTTTGGATAAACAGATCACTTCTCCTTGCATGTCCATCTTTCTACCAGTCTCCCTCACATTCACATTCTTCTACTGACTTTTATATTTTTGCACACTTGTTTATGTTTATGCTTTTATTTCTACTGACCATCTACATAGTTTTACATAAATTATGATATAATGCTAAGACTTGGATATGGACAGTCACATATTAGTATAACATAAAGTTTTACGTAACAGATACAATGGTAAGAATGTCTTTGCAGTGACCTTGTCGTCATAAAATGTGATCCGATTTTTTTGTAACTCAGTTATGCAGACGAGGTGTGCTTATTAAACGGAGACATTTATAATTGAATATGCTCAATAAATATTCACTGACTGAACCTTGTTGCGCAGCATTATCCAACAAGTGTTTCTGGCCACAGGTGTGACGACTCTGTGATTCAACCGTACTAAAGCAACATAAAGACAACTGTAAAGTTTATAAGCATTTAACAAAGGACAGAACTCCATTAACCGTAGGTTCTCACAAACTGACTGGATGGGGTCATTGTGTAATAAGCACACTCGTCATTCAACAGTCGTTTCAAGATCAAGGTCAGGAAGTACAAGAATACATCTTGGTTATGCATCTGGACACACCATCTACCATGATACCTTGGGTCATGGTGTTGATATCATGGTTTTTTTTGACGTACATCGGGTTATGAAACCCAGAGTTTATATAACTGTAAACTCTCAGGTTAGCACTGGACGTCAGCCAGAAGTGATAAACCAAGTGGTGTTGGCTTCTCCACAGAACCTTGGGAATTGATTATTCCCTTGATCATGGTGATAGTGACTTTTCCACCACACCACAGGGTCAGTGCTGTCGCCTTGTAGCAAGAGTTTGAATCCATTCGAATATTATCCCGTGTCTGTTTAGTTGCTCCTGCTTCCTTTCACAGCCCAATGACATGTTAGGGGATTCTAAATTGGCCGTTGGTGTGAATGGTTGGCTATCTGTCTGTGTTAGCCTTCAGATAGACTGGCAACCTGTTCAGCGTGCACCACACACCTTTGCCCTTTGCTAGCTTGAATAGACCAAAATCTAACTGTGACCCTGAATTATATTGGAAGAAGAGGATGGATGAAGGTGAGCTTTCCAAGCTCAAAGTTATTATGTTGGTTTTACTGTTATTCAGTTCTTGGATGATGTTTTTATGCTGGTATGCAGACCCAGTTACACATACGCATACAAGGACACAGCACTAAATATGTAGTGCTATGTGTCCTGGAAAAATTCAACCTTTGTAGCACTTTTATAAACTAATAGTGTTTAGATGCACATCCATCACCATGTCCTGCTATGGATGCCATACCTGTTTATGGTTTGTGCATGGTATACGTTAGGGACAGCTATCGCAACCACTTAGCTAACAATTGGTGCTTTTTTCCCTTCCAGAACAAAACTTTTACAAGTTTTTACTTTCTCAATGATTCTCTGCTTGTCAGTTAACAGATTTTATTAGGTGATTAATGTAACTTTAACTTCAAGAAAATACTGTCTTTGGCCTACTTTTCAACATTTCCATCTGACTCATTTTAAGATAAGGTTCTGGTAAATGAGATCATTAATATGCATGGTAGGCTACATAATTATACCATGCTAAAATGCTGAGACTAAAGCTGCATGCCTCAAGAAAACAGTCACAATCCTCAGCTGATGACCCTTGAGGAAGAATAATGAAACAGAATTATTACTGCATCAGAAAATAACCCTATTTTGATCTTTAAGTTACAGTTAGAGACCATCACAATTTAAGTGATAGATCTTATAAGCAAGAACAAAAGCACAACCTGGTTGAACTAACCATTCATGTTCCAAGTCAAAGCTACTGTTCGGATTTCAGGTGAGCCAGCAGAGCTCTTGACTTCTATAATTTTACTGTCATTGATATATGATATGATGTAAATAAAAGAATATAGAGATTCAACATTTGCATGTGGCTAAAAGTCAGTATTACATATAGTTCAACATACTGCTCTTGCTCATTTAAACACAACACTTTACTACACTTCCTGCATACCTCAGCACCTCCAAAAGCTTTCTTGCCGTTTTCCCAAGTCAGATATTCTCAGAGGAGCTTCCCTGCTGAGACACAGCCCTGAGCCACACTTTAAAGCTTCGTACCAGAACTGAAGACTATAGCAACTTTTGACATCTCTGTGACACATCTGTAAATATTCACCATTTCCAGAAGAGGCTGGCAAGTTTCCACATGCTTGACATTCTATGTCCATCATGGATTTGCTCTGAAACAATGCTTCCCAGACTTCATAGGTCAACTATCAGCCTTGGATACAAACAGGATCCCAAATATGGGTCACAGCTTTCCTTTTCTATTCTTTTCTACAACAAATGTTTTCATGCATAAGGATTTCAAATGGGAACTATCATTTTACATGTCTAGTATGTTTACTGACTTCAGTAAATTAGCTAAATTTTGCATATCTATTAAAACACTTAAACAATATTAGAATAAATCATTTGTTTTTGGTGGCACAAGCCATGAGCGCATGCATTTGAGGATTTGGGCAGGTTTGAGCTGAAAAGTAGCTCTAGCTTGTAGCTTGCATATAAGCAACCCTGTGTCATGATTAGCGTGGAGAATGACTTCCAACCTGGTGTAATTTCTTACTTTTTGTGAAAATGTTAGCTTGAACACTTTAGCATTTAGCTAACAGTCATTATTTCTTAGCACTTTTCTATAAGTTGACATTCTGTCACTGTCCTTGTTTAATATTACTTGGAATCTCCTGCTCACCTTCCCCACTTTATATGTAAAGTAATTTAGTTTTCTAGGTTTGTAGTATTTGCAGGCTTCCCAACACGTTAGGTAACATTACATCCCATCCCATCTTTTATCAGTTTGGTTCCAACTTAAAAGTGCAAACAGGCCAAAAGTATTTCCTCTTTCTCGCCAATTCTGACAGCTATACCCAAATAAGGAAGGAGGAAAAGAAGTACATCTGAGCCTGAAATATGAAAATAGACAAAACTGAGCAGTCATAATACTCTAAGATGACTTCAGATTACAACATCGGGCTCATCTCTGCCAAGCGCTGCCTCGCTGTAAATGATTCAGTTGTTCCCAGCAGCAAGGAGTTCTGCAGTGTTTCCACATTAGGAGCTAATCCTTTTGAAGATGAAATACCTTCTGAATGTATCTCTCACTTGGCTACAGCACAGTGCCAACAAGGATCAAATAGACTGCTTTGTTCTCAAGTAATAAGTCATTGAGGGGATATGCCAGAATATGTATGATCACATTAATTGCGTGGCTGCTAAAGTAAAAGTACTTCCCTCTATTATCTCAACATGCCACAGTACTGAGCAGTCAACAGTTCTAATAGTGGTTCCCCTCTGCCTGGCCAAAGAGGCCCTTCTATCACCGCTCAGCAGCCACGGGGCACCGCCGGCATAATAGCAATCTCATTCACCACCACCCAGAGCTCAGCTGGCAACCCAAACAGGCTTTCCATCATGACTGGGACACGGCACAAGATGATATTTAAATGGAGTGGACAATTAAGATGGATCAGGGTGTGTCAGAAAGTATTGGGCTAAAACAAATATGCAAGGGGGTGCATTTGTAATAACAATGAGAGAAGGGTTGCATTGCTAATTTGTTTTGACAGGGAAATGATTAACAAAAAATAAATATGTGCAACATTACATTTAGATATTATATACTGTAGTTCTTTAAAATGCTTCAACAATAATTCTGCATAAATAACAGAAAAATGCATTTCTGATTGGCTTGTAAATGAAATGCTATCGCTGCTTTTTTTCTTTCATTTTTTTTTTCCAAAATGCAAACTTTCGCTTTAAAATAGATGACTCTGCAGAGAATTCATCACTATACCACAGACATGTTGGTTTTCAGGAGGCAGAAGTGACCCTCTCTGGATGAGACCTTGGTTAGCAGACTGGATCTGTAGTATGTTAGGGGGCAAGGCACAGACATATATATTTGCTACAGTGCTGCATAACAGAATAAATAATGCTAGGTTTCCACTTGGCAAAACTGAAGAAAAAAAATTTCTGGATGGTGTTAATGTCACAGCAAATCGTGTTATTTGTTAAACTGTCAAACGATTCCCCAGAAGACACCAACACCACAAACACAATGATGCGGTCCAGGTCAGAGACTCATATGACTCAAGCAGAGGTGGGTGAGTGGATCCAAATGTCGATAGTAGCAATACCAATGCTGGTAATGGATTTTTTTCCTAGAAAAGAGCAATATTCTTTAAACATGCACTAAAAAATGTCTGAAGCTTTTTGTGTTGACTGTCATATCACATATTCATATTTAGCCTATAGAACATTTAAACAATAGAAGTGGACCCAAACTGCTTTAGAGACAGACACATTTCCAAAACCTGGTTTTAAAATACATAAAAAGCTGAAAGGTGTGTTTTGTTGTGTTAACTAATTATTGTGGAAAGTAAAAAGTCATAGTGATTTAGTGCTCATTAAAAAGTGTTCAGAATTTCTAAATTCATCTCATTAATCATTACATACTGCTCTCTCCTATATGAACTGCCTTTAGACACTATCCGTAGAGAGCATGCTTTTCTCTGTGCCAGCCTGTAAACATATTTTTAATGCTGCTAAACTTGAGCATTTTAACAAGACAGTCCATGGAGAGCCCTGTTTGGAGTCAGCCTCCAGTTGCCACTCCAGGAACTGCAGTTTCTGGCACTTCCATGTTGGTTTTTATTTTTCAGCCCCAGAGGTTGCTACTTGATAATAAACTAAGGATTACAGTTACTCTGGTATAAAATAAATGTCATTTTGCAATACACATGACCTCTAATGGTATACAGTCATGCAAATATTGCAAAATTTGTATTTTTGTCTATAATCTAAGGTGTCTGCTTTGGACTATTCTGACCCAGTATGAACCTTCCAGATCCCTCAGGTCATCTGAATCCGGTTTTTTATCAGTTCCCAGAGTCAGAACCAGACACGGAGAAGCTGCATTCAGCTTTTATGCTCCATATATCTGGAACAAACTCCCAGAAAGCCTCAGATCAGCTGAAACACTCAGTTTATTTAAATTCAGGGATAGCTTCTTTCCCAGAGCTATCACCGTTGTAAATAAGCACAAAAACAATTGAACCTGCTTAGCCATACCATACTGTCACTGTCATTATATTATGCTGCTATCCTGTAAATATCATACTTACTTTTGTTGAGTACTTACGTTTGTTTTATTGTACCTTTTATATTTTACATTTATATTTATTATTGCATTTTGCACCAAGGGAGTGGCACTCCAATTTCGTTGTACCCTGTACAATGACAATAAAGGCTATTCTATTCTATTCTATTCTATTCTAAAAATCCAGGTTGAAGACTCACCTGTTCTCAGCTGCATTTGAATAAAGCACCAAATCCACACTGTTTTACTTTTAAGCTTAAATTTCAAAACTTACTTTTTAACTACTGATTTTATCTACTGTTCCTTCCTTTTTTTTCTTTTTCTTTTTCAATTTTAAATCACTTTGAATCACCTTGTTGTTGAATTGTGCTATATAAATAAACTTGCCTTGCCTTGCCTAATAAATACTGCATTTCTTTGCTTTAGTGTTTACTTAGAGAACAGGAGATTTCGAGGGATGTTTTGGCAAGTATTGTATGAAGAATAGAACATTTTATTCTTGACTATCTAATAGATTGAGTTAGCCAACTAAAAGCTTCATTTGAACATTTTAACTATAACACAGATTCTCATCAGTGGATTGAGCTTTGATCAGTTTCAGAATATTACATTTCAAAGTGACTTTTGGGCAAAGATAGATGAGAAGCCCTGTTCATTTCTCAATCAAAGTAGCAATTAATACAAAGAAGAAATGCTGCTGAGAATGTCGCCTTCTTACTTATGAATGAAACTAAGAGATCATTTCAGATATTCCTATAGGTACAAAAACCAGAACAATGTGAAGAATATTACACATTTTTGATCCAATCACTCTCACGGAAGAAAAAAAAAGTAATCTAAACCTTCCTAAGTTCCTAAACACATTATGATGGTATAATAAATGTCAGCTTTGCAGACTGACAGGACTTTAGAGAATTTTTTGAGGGCGTAGTTCATATTCAATTAAGAAATGAGTATGTAGCCAGTATGGTGGAATAAATAAGTCTACGTACACACTAGTTCGTACAAAGCCAGATCATTGGAATTAGAAGAGATAATAAGGACTAAGTGATGAATATGAGTCACTCAAGCTGCACTGTGAACGGAGGCGTGAAGCCAACTGTAGCATGCAGGCAGCAGTACTCTCCGCTCTGCCAGCACTGGGAAAAGGGAGGATTCAGAATCCGCAGCTCATGACCGCCTTCAGTGTGTGTAGCCTGATTTTTGTGGTGTTACCGATAGCCTTAAACACCTCCAGCAGCATCACTCTGCTGTGGACGGTCGCTTAGGAAGCATCGATTATTCGGCGTCGTTTCTGGTCAGGATTGTCCTGCAGTGACCACCGACCGACTGCTGGACTGCAGCGAGCATTTGAACCCCCACCAGTGGTGCCCAGCGTACCCCGAGAGCTCAGACATGCCATCTGTGTCGACTGGAAACGTTGCGGTGTGCTCCGAAATTCGCTTTACTACTTGAGGGAATCAAAGTTGGTGCAATGGAGACTTCCGGGAGTGATGCGGCGGACGCGTACTTAAGGAAAGCCGAAGACAGAGATTACGATATTGAGCATCTGCCTCCACTGCTGGAGGATGAGGTGAGAGGGAGCGGGGTTTTTAAAAGGAAGAAGTTATAACTAAACATTGGCGTTTGTTTGTTTTAAAAAGATACCGGTGTCGATTGCTTGGAGCATCCAAATTATATGAAACAGCCTCTTTTTGTGTTTCCTAGAAAGCTGCTGGTTGAAATTCTTAATCCTCTTAGTGGTTAAAGTCAGCCAGAGAAACGTTCTTAGGCCCTTAACATTTAAGATGATTTAATTGTATTTAAGACAAACAAGGGATCAGAAGCGACTTGCTCACTGTTTAAATGCGAGTCAAAATGTACTCCAGAAATAATTTTAATACCTTTAATACCTAGACTTAAAATGTTTCAAGTTTTATCTGCAAAACAGTCTAGTATATTTAGAGTAACCCATTTCCTGCCAGGGTAGCAGAAAATACATCTGGAAGAGAATGGGTGGAGGAGGTTTTGGGGTTGTGGACGGAATGTAATATACTTGTTGACTTTTTTTTTTTTCTTTTTTGGACACACTGGGTTATGTTGCATATCTGACAAGTTTAAGGTAATCTCTCTGCTCTACGGTGTGGAAGATAAAAAACAACTTTTGGAAATTCACATTAAACCAAATTCTCAATACTTTATATAATGGTACAAGAGAGCCTCCCTAAAGAGTGCTTCCAAAGAGCTCCCATTGGGAGTGATAGGGGATGCCCACCTTATGTGTAAAATAAAATAGGGTTCCAAATTTAAACCATCAGCAGTCTTTAATGTTTCTTTGTTGAATTGAAGAAACTTTTTGTATTTTATTTGTTTTTTAAACAGAGTTTCAAATGATGCATGATGAAGGAATACCATGTTCTGAGGATTTTGTTTGTTGCTGTTATGAGCACTTCTTCAAGTGTCAGAATTGAAAATTGTCCTCCTCTCCCTCAAGTACATTGTCTCTGTGTGCATCTTTACACCATAATACAGGAGAACAAGCCCTCTCTTTCGCCTTTCCTCCCATTACTGCAGTGCAAAAACATGCACCATACCAAGAGCCTCACCAGAACCTTGAAACTCAGAGGCAAACTTATATAGGACAGCACATTTAACTTGAGGGGGGTGAGAGAAACTAACGTTCCCCTGCACTGTTCTCAAGGGAAACTGTCTATTTATGGGGTGGCTGCTGCTGCTGCTGCTACTGCTGCTGCTTGAAGTGGGACTTTTCTGCCCTGTAATTTGGCTCTACCCGACTCGATCACATCAGTATGCTTTGTTCGCAATCTGTTGCAACTCTGCTGCACCTACAAGACAGTCGTAAATCAAAACAGATAGGCCCTTCTTGTGCAATCAAAGATAAAGCAGTGATTGTCAGTGAGAGCAGAGCTGTAGATTATCAGAGAACAGAAGCTTTAAGACCTTCAGAGTTAGAGAAAAATGAAGCTGCTGTGATATAAATACTGTCATGAAAGAAGAAAAAAAAATTGCCCATGGTTGTTAAAGTGCTAGATATAGTGTGACAATCACTTCTTTATGACACCGCCTCCACGCACACACACGCACTCGTTCTACACTTCCACTCTTCTGCCTGAGTTAAGGCCAGCTTTTGTGTCCACTTGCAAACTGGAGAGAAGTTCCTGTAATAATCAGACCGCAGCATTATGCTTAATGCTTCATGGAATCTGTGAGATCACTGCGTCTGCTGGGGTAAATGGGGCCAGTGGAACACAGACGATGCAGTGTGTTGCTGCAGGTCTGTAGATTCACTTCATGGAATTAAGCGTGCAGGATGCTATATTATACCAGATATTTTCAGCTGTTAGCGCTAATGAATGAATGAATGAAGGCAAACATATCTTGTAAAGCCTTCAACTTTAGATTATGTAGCGTCTTAGTTACAGTCATTGGTAAGTTTGAGTTATCTTTTTCAGTGTTAATCACGACATGAGTCAGTTTCCAAGTAAAGACCCGTAGAGGCATATAAACACTGAACATGTTTACTTGGCAAAGATTTAGTTCCTCATAAAAATGAGACTTATATTGTAATTATTACAATGAGTGTCAGAGTGTCCGTTTTTATTACAGTTAAAGTCAGATGTAGTCAACGTTTGTGACGGTGAAGTCAAGCCTGGAAGCATTTTTGTGGCTAACAAGCTGTGCCAGGCTCCTGCAGATACATCCTGAGACAGAGACCGGACACTCAAAGAATCAAACTGAATTTCTCAGAGACATCTGCAACAGGAAAACCCTTTTTAAAATCTTTATTCTTGGGGTAAAGTCAGCAAACTTTTTAAAGTAATCCTTTAAATGCTTAAACTAACAGAAAACAATGCCTCACAAGATGTCAGCTGAATGGTAAGAAGACTGGTACCTTTACCAGTCTTCTTACCAACATTATGTTTTGGTTATTGCTCCTTAATGTTAATGCATCACTCTTACCTACATGAAGGACCTGTTGAGGTGGGAAAGTTCACATTGAATCTGAGTTTAAGATGTATAAGGTAACATCAAAGTTTGGAAGCCAGCCATGATCCATTATCAAGAGTTGCATATGCTCTGTATGTCCTAATGATGTCGAGGTAATCTTTAAAATAAGAGCACGAATCACCAGCCGACGAGCTGGATCCAACCTGTGAATCAAATAAATGTAGCTCCTAATATAGTCTAATTTTTTTTGATTGGTTTTAAGTCTAGGGTTCCATTTCTATAAAACACACTAGTCAAGATATATAATAAATTAAAGACTAATATACACAGGAAGTACAATAGAGACCATAAAAGAATGACAAGGGGTCGAATTTCAAAATCTGCCATGTCTCTGCTACACAAAGCTAAACATTGTGAAAGAAAATAAAATATTAAATGGCTGCTTTATGAGTCTCCTTTCTTTCCAAACGTCTGTGAAGCTTCTCAGTCATCCAGGTCATCATAGTCTAAGGAGCTTGGAAAGAAAAGCGTCTGGACTTCTTTAAGTTGCTTGAAGACGTTTCACCTCTCATCTGAGAAGCTTCTTCAGTTCTAGGGTCAAATGGTGGAGAGTCCCAGATTTAAGCCTATGTAGCCGGTGTATCAGAAAAACTCAGGAGAGTCTTCTCCAAGCACGACATCCCAGTATACTTCAGACCCAGCAACACACTCAGACAGAAACTGGTTCATCCCAAAGACAAAACTCCTAAACACAAACTTAACAATGTGGTGTATGCTGTACAGTGCAGCGAGGAATGCCCAGACCTCTACATTGGAGAGACCAAACAGCCACTTCAAAAAAGTATGGCATAACATAGAAGAGCCACCTCCACAGGACAAGACTTGGCGGTCCATCTGCATCTAAAGGACAAAGGTCACTCTTTCGAGGATGTCAATGTAAATATTTTGGACAGAGAGGACAGATGGTTTGAAAGAGGAGTAAAAGAAGCCATTTATGTCCACTGTGAGCGACCATCTTTGAACAGAGGCGGTGGTTTACGACACCAACTGTCTGCCATCTATAATCCAGTTTTGAGATCCCTTCCCAGACGCCTTAACGCCCACCCACATCCTGGGCCATCTGACCTCAGGAAATCACATGATAGGGTGGGGCTAGGTTTCACAATGAGCTCACCCGAAACCTTGGCTGATTGTGACCCACACCCATTTTCACACCTTGGCTCATGTGATTAGGTAGAGGATCATTAGGGGGTCCATTGTTCCTCTTGGTGGGTTACTCCCATAGAGCTTAAATCTGGGACTCTCCACCATTTGACCCTAGAACTGAAGAAGCTTCTCAGATGAGAGATGAAACATCTTCAAGCAACTTAAAGAAGTCCAGACGCTTTTCTTTCCAAGCTCCTTAGACTTTCTTTCCAAACCTTTAACAAAATGTTTTTTAAATACCTTTAAAAAACTGTCATTTGCGCCATATTTCATGGTCCAAAAATTATCTGTCATGAATTGAATAAGATTTAGATGCAAAAGCAAACATATCTTTATGTGTTACTTACATTAATGGATTGATGGATCAGTTAATATATCATAATATCCTTAGGAAGTGTTGTGCACAACCACTGAGAAACTAAATACTAATACAGAACCATATTTTTTATACACCAGTTGAAAAATTACCATACACATTGGTCCTATAAATGCCATGCATTATCAAAATATCTGGTATATTGCATCTTTTATGCTGTCTCCTTTTGCATGCTTCTTCCACCATTCACCCCCAACCGGTTGCAGCAGATGGCTTCCCCTCCCCGTGCCTGGTTCTTCCTGTTAAAAGAGAGGTTTTCCGTCCCACTGTCTCCAAATTGTTTGCAAGAGATTGTCTGACTGTTGGCGTTTTTTTTCCCAATAATTTTAGTTATTTGATATTAAGATGACAGAAAGCTTCAAAAGAGACTGCAACATCCATCATTTGTAGCTTCAACTACAAATGTGCCCTTCTCTATGAAGCCATAATCAGAGCAAAAAGTTCAAATTTTTGCAGCAGTGTGTTGATTTGCATTTTACAGAGACCATAAAACAAAACCAAATCTGTCTCTGTTGTACTGTAAGTTGTATCCATGCTGTCCAACACCTTTTACCTTTTGCAATAACACTTTTCATTTGAACTGTAATGCTTCCTCTGCTGCTGTTGCCTCCACATGGCCGCTGTGCTATGATGCACATGAGTCACTTTCACTCCAGCATCAACCTGTTGGATCAAGTTCCTCAAGGGATTAGGTAGAACTTCAGTCTGTGCTGTCCCCTATGTTCAGCAGGAAGTAATGAGGTCAGAGCTTTTAACGTCTACTTTGCACGCTCTCTATTTACATTTTAATAAAGCCGTTTCGCATGAGTTGGCTGACTGAAATGCAGTTGAGAGCAAGAGGCTGTTTGATGGTGCATTTAGGTGCTCATGAGGGGGAAAAGGAAGATGTGAAAGCCCTTCTTAAACTAGTTGAATCATTAAATTATAACTGCATGGATGTGCATTAATGTGGTTCGCCAGGACTGACTTGGAAGCTCAGTTTTTTTGTGTCTATGCGGGTTCAAGGCCCGTTATTGAAGATAACTGTTGCGTTTTGCCCTCTTGTGTCCCCTTATTGTTTTACTAACAAGCTACAAGCTAATAGAAAATGCGACCGAATGTTAAATAAAAATAGGGCAAAGAGCTCTTTATTAATATTTGCCTTCACACACACTGTATTAAATGGGAGCACTGGAGCAAATAGTGTTCCTTCAAAGTGTTCATTGTTGAAGAAATTCTAAAGGCAAGCCCTTATCCCTAACCTTAACTACATATAAACAAATCAGGCTTCCACTGTGGATCTTATTTAGTGTACATACCCACGGTTGTGTGTATGTGTGTTTTGTCCACAGGAAAATGTTTCTCTGGCAGACATCCTTTCTTTGCGGGACAGCTGTCTGTCTGAGGAGGAGGTGTGGGCAGTGTGTGCAGAGTGTGTTCTGGCCCTGCAGAGCATCAGACCCTCCCACCTCTTCCACACACTGTGCATAACACCAGACACTTTGGCCTTCAACGCCCATGGGAATGTTTGCTTCATGGAGCAGCTCAGTGGTGAGTCTATAGCTCAGGCTTGTGTCCTGTGTTCCTTTTTTAGACATTAACCCCTTTTTATATGCTAATTACAGGCAGTTGTTATTGTTTCTGACTATTTTCAGGGCATTTTTCATATATATAGAATTTTACTTGTCAGTGAAGCTGAGTGCTGAAGCTCACACATGCTAAAGGGAGAAATCAGTTTTATACTTTGAATATAGCAGATCAGATCAGAGCTACAGATTGTGCCTAAACTCCAGCTCTAGCTTTTTTTTTCTGACATACAGAGAACAGGCGCCTTTTTCCCCCCCTTTAGTGATTTGTTGCCCTGATCTGTATCACTTTCAATTTGCAAATTTCTGCCTGAATATACTCTGTTAGTGTCTCACTGGATGCGTCGCGCTTTGCTGAGGTCGGCAGGTCTGCCCTGATTTGCACAGACAACATCTTTTACCCCATCACAGGGCTGCAAGGCCCAGTGACATTAAATGAAAATACTCTGTGAGCAACTATTAAGCCTCACCTCTTCTATTCTTCTTGTCTCCTTTGCATCTCATCACATATATGAGCGCTTGCACTGCAGCGTGCACATACTCCGTCAGAAATTGATAAGCATTGATTAGATCAACAGGGTTGCCAGGGGGATAGTTGTTGTGGTAACAGCGTGGATAGCCTAGCAGCACTCGGCCTGCTCACACTCGCAAACACTTCACAGCCGCTGTGGCATCCGTTAAAGTGGTTGCATCCATTTTTAATTTCCACGCATCTCTTCAGTCAGTAATAGAGACGCTTTGAAGTGATGTCTTGATTACTCTGTCAGCTGAAATTCTTCGCAGTCTCGTTTGTTGCCATGCTTTATTGGATTGTGTTCAGTCCGTTGGCTATGATTCACACTGCGAGAAGAGAAAGAAACTGCAGTGCCCACATTACCCTTCTTGCGTTAGTTCTACTGAATAGAGTTCATCTATATCGTTCATCAATGTACCGCATTCCCAGCTTTCCTTGCTGCACGGCTCCCTATTGATTCCTTTTAATTGAACTGTTTGTCAGATCGCAGTACAATTTCAAGCAGACACATGCTGTATTGGTCAATCCCATGCCCACACACACAAACAAACAGGCTCTAACGCTGTATCAAAGAGTGACCTTGAGGGGCTTTGATGACGGGTCTCAGTGGGAACAACAGTTGCAGTGACACTTTAATGCTGTTTATTTCAGATGATTTACTATTGCGGTAATATCAGGAAGGTAATTGGATGTCATGGTGGGTGTTTTGGCAGCGTTTGCATCGCCAGAGCAGAGACACGCTAACAAAATGTGCTCTAATGTTTTTTTTATACAGCGATGACCAAGAAAAGCCGCGATTTTTCCCACAAGGTTTCACATCGCAAGCTGTTCAGTTTCTGATGAAACGGTGCCGGCTGTGCGCTGTGGGAAATACGATCAGCACATTTGGAAAGCGTGATGAATCTCTGGTATTGCTTGGCTCATGCTACCTGTTGTGTTAAAATGCTGTAGGCATACATGACTCACCAAGCTCCCACCATCACCCTGGAGGCAACTGCGTCACTGACAACGGCTGTCTTTTTTTTTTTTTTGTTACTTGCCTTCATTGCCCATTTCACTGTGTTACAATATGTCCTGACTACAAAGAGTTTAAATGTCTTGTCCTTTTTTTCTTTTCTTTTTTTTGCTCCTGTCTGCCCTTTTATCTTTCATGTTTGATTGAAGATTGAGCTTTTTTGAGAGGAGGTGAATATATATATATATATATATATATATATATATATATATATATATATATATATATATATATATATATATATATATAAAAATACAGTGAGAGAAAGAAAGGAAACTAGAAAAGGAAGAGAGAAGGATGACGAACAGATAAAAGAAAAGGAGAGTGGGGTAGGCAGGGTTTGTGGAAAGGAACGGTAGTGAGAGATTGGATCAAAAGGTCTAAGGAAGAGAGAAGGCTAACAAGGTAAGGGAGGGACTGATGTTGTTGACATATTGTTGAAATTCCAAAATAATTATTAGAAAATGGGATAAAGGATGAAGAAATTAAAGAAAAGACATGAGGAGGGGAGAGAAGAGGGAGGATGATATGGAACAAAGGAAGAGAGAAAGAGGAGATGAAAATAGGTAGGTGTAGGAGATGAAAGACAAGGGGAGATGAAAAAGCAAAGTATGAGAAAAGGGGTGACAAAAAGAGAGGTGAGGAAAGAGCAATTTAAAAGGAACGGAAGGAGTAAAATGAAAAACGATGGGGAAAGAAAAACAAGCAGAGAGTAGAGAGAAGGAAAGACAAGGAGGGGAATGATGAAAGCAAAAGGAAGGAAGATGGTGGGAAAAGATAAGTGAGTAAAAGAACAAAAGAGGAGAGGAGTCAAAAAGTTTAAGAGGTCTGGAGAGGAGATTGGAAATAGAGTAAGGAAGACACAGGAGAGGAGAGAGAAGAAAAGGTAAGATGAGGGGAGAAGAAGAAAGCATACAGGTGAGTCAAGGCTTGAGAACAAAAAATCAGGTAATGTTAAACATAACTTAAAAAAAAGGATGAGTTTAAAGAGGTGATAGAAAAGGAGGTGAAAGGGGAGAAAAGCACAGAAATTCACACTGACCTCTGTACACCAGGAAGTGATAGCCTAGCTCAAGCAGACAAGCCCCCAAATTGTCCTGACCCACTTTATTCCCCTTCTGCCTTTTCCATCTTTTCCTGAGCTCACTCGAGGGAGTGGATGTTACGTTCATAGTGATGTTTTCGTGCATCTGGATGTCCAGTCTAAGCGTCAACCTATTTCAGGAGGACAAAGTGAAGAATGCAGAGCTGCTCCTCTGTGCCTGCTTCCCCGCTCTGATCAGCAGATTGCTCATGTCTTGTTTGCCTGGGATTATCTCTGACACACGCATTAGGCAAATGAAGGGAAGCGTCTGCACTAGCCCACTGGACCGTTGTGGTTTAGCGTGCTGGGTGCATATTTCTCTGATTTGCATCTCATTATGGGATATGCTTAGCAAGTAGGTTACAGTACAGAACTGACATGACTGTACGTCTGAGTGTTTACATCAAATGGCCTGTTTGTTCCCCACTTTGATGAAATGATGATGTACTGTATGCTTTGCATGCTTAATGGTGCAGTTAATTGGTATGCTTTCAACCTGCAGATGATCCAGAAGGCTCCTTCGTGCCGCCTGAGTTTGACAACACGGGTAGCACGTTTGAGGTGAGAAATGCTGAATCTTCTTACTCGATGTGGTCAAAGGGACAGTGCAGTCATTCACCCCTGGGAGTTTCTCAATACAGCACACAGTCGGGGGCACCTTGGTGATGTTTGCTGAAAGAGAGGAGAGTGTTGTTTGTTCTCTGCTCTCACCTTAAACTCCATGCAAGACAGCAGCCATTCAGTTATATGCCCACCTCTGTCACCTCGAGCTGTGGAACAGTTATATTTGTGAACTTTCTAATTCCAAAATAGTTTATATTTTTATAATTTTCACAATGAATTCTATCTGTATGTCTGTAATAATTAGCCCTTTTTTTCTCTTTATTCCCCCCTCCAAGTATGCACAGTTTATGACGGCTCTAAAACAGCTGTTATTCATTTGAGCGCACACAATTCAATAAATGAAACCATTTATTTCCAAAGTGACAGCTGTGCGTTACATCTCTGAAGCTTTAAACTGAATCCATTTATATCCATGGTTTGATACATCACATAGAGACTGAGATGTGCACTGACATTAATTTTATTGATTATATGCTATTTAGAAATATTCTGCAAATAGTCATACAGACTAATGTGTATTTACTTACGGCAAGAAGGTTGTGTTTTTGGTAGCATTTATGTGCATGGCATTCTGTGTGTACACACGATCGCTCGAACGGTTGTGAATGAATTCTGATAAAACTTTGTGGGGACACTAGGAATCAACTAAACTAGGATTCTTACATACTGAAGTGAAATGGACCAAAATTGATTGATTGATTGATAATACTTTATTCATCCCGAGAGAAATTGTGTTAAGGCTGCCAGCCGTGCCAGCGCCATCTTACCCTTCCGACCATACATGCATTACACAAACATCACATGGGGAAGACAGGTCAGAGAGGTATAACAATGGAAAATGCACAACATGAGGAAAGACCATACCAAATCTGTTAAGTAATGTAAACATATAAAAAGCACTGTATAAAAATTTTAGATATCATGTTATATTTGACCTTTGACCTCTCCTTCAAGGTCAGTAGATTGAACTGAAGGTCAAAGTGATAACTATGTTTCTTAATGTAATTATTTCCATTAACAACATAAAGGCACATAGGGAATGATGTATGGTGATCCTAAATAGCGCGTTATTTTATTATGACTGTGTTACAGTACATACATAACAACTTGAATACATGTGCGATGTTCCTAAATAATGATTATTTGCAGAAATTTCAACAGTGTAAAAATGGTTTGGCAGGAACTAAAACAAAACAACTGATTACATGTTCATGTCTATGGCAATGTCATGCATACAGTTTGTGCAGCTGTAAATTTAACACCAGAATATAAAGTGTGGATTCATTATGCAATGCACAGGTTTGCATACCTGACATACTTTCAGCTGAGAATCTACACTGACACATTATTGTTATTGTTCAGAGTAAATTATCAGTGATCTAGGCGGATGTAAACAAAACCACTTTTATGAAAAAAGTCCGACTTCCCAGCCATAGTCGAGGTTTTTTTGTTTTTGCACCTTGTAGCCACTGTGCAGATTAACAATGTGCCTTTGAGCAAACTGTACAGATGAATATCATTTATTATTAATCACTGTGTATGTTGATATTTCATCACAGTTAGGTTTCAGGCAGGTGCACTTTGAGAAAAGCCTTTTTAAATATTTTAAATGCGTGTGTGCTATCTGCGATTTTTAACCAAATAGCAGGTTACACACCATTTTGCCAAGTTTGATCACTCGTACACGCACGGTCAATTTCACTGCAGTCGAAGAGATCTGCTGTGAATCCTGCCCTGCATTACACTTGACTACATTATTCTGAGAGGTGTTTCTAATTTGTTTTCCTCCCCATTTACATTCACGGGCGGTGCGAAATGTCAGAGACACCTGAATATAAAGCAGCTCAGTCTACACCACCACTAAGTGTGACCTCACTGCTAAAACATTAACACTTACATCTGTGTGTGCAAGAACATTGCAGTATATTATGTACACTATAACAGAAGAGTTGTATCGGATTACATTATATTCATTTTGGATGGGTGGATTAGCAAATGCTTCTTTGCTTTGAGTCAGTCTGAAGTGCAGAAATCAGCCTCACAGCTCATGCCTGATACACGGTCTGACCTCTTTTAACTGACTATAATCCCAGACCTCAGTGATTCACTTGGCTGGTACACAGTATCATCATGACTAACACAAACTGTGTCCACAGCTATGAAAATAAGCTTACAGTTTAATTCAACTCAAATTTCCTTTTAACATTCAGCAGTCTGAATCTTAAAACAGACGTGATCGAGTTGTTCTTCTGACTAATGCATTTAAGCACGAGCCTCTTTATCTACGAATTTGCATACTTTTCATTGTAAGGTGCTTGCAGCTCCAGGTGTAAACATATCTGAGTACTCTCCTCTGCACATTTATCTTTGTTCCTGCTGCAATTCTTTTAAAAGTAAGTCTGCATTTCTCTCACTGGGCTTAATAAATGTTCATCTCCATTATTTATCCTTTTTTGCTGTGGCTGAGTGCAGCTGTGTAACCATTCTGTTCATCTTTATAGACTTCTCTGTACATCTATGTCTGCTGTATTATGGATACAGCACTGAAAAAACTTTATTGTCAGGAAACAGACAAATGCCTTTCATGCGACTGAATTCTAAAGCGTTCTGCTTCCTCCGTAGAAATGCAGAATTCAAATGTGAAAGTCGCACTCTGCCACTGAGCGGTGCGACTTTTCTCACCACCGCATGAATACATTTGCAGCAGACTTATGTAACTGGATTTCAAAGTAAACTGTGCATTCTAATTTTTTGCAGTTTTTCTAAAGAACTTCTTCTTCTTGCACATTTGTTTACCACATAAGTACGGGTCGAGCCCACTTCAACTGTTGGGAGCAATAGTTATGCGTGGGTCATGAACTCCGGAGCACCTGGTTCATATCCACTGCTGTCTCAGGGCTGACCATAATATCCACCGTCAGCGAAGCAAAGCAAAACAAAGGCACCGTCATAAATATGCCTACATGGCAGTGATGCATAGCAATTATGGCCTGTAAAGTCGTTATGGGATAGAGTGTTATTTTGAGCTTTTCTAAACTCATTCATGGATTCAGATCTCTGTGTGTACTGTAAATTCACAGCTGCAGCTGCTTCGTGATAATGACAGTGTTTTCTCCCTGTCTGCCCCCGGCTACAGGGCCATGTTTATTCTCTGGGCTCTACGCTTTCTGCCGCACTGAACTTTGTCATCGAGCCAGAGCTGGAGGCAGATCTGGGAGAAGAAATCCAGAGGCTGCTGGAGCAGATGCAGGAGGAGAAGCCTGAGGACCGGCCGCTCCTGCAGGTACAAAAAAACCCTGCTGACTCTTTATTACTGTTAGAATGATTTATAGAAAGCTGCGTGGTTTAAACTGCATGAGACAGCTGTGGAATAATTAGAGGTCTCGCTTCAGAAGGCGTTTTGTCCTGGGATCACACTAAAATCATTATAACTTTCACACAAATGGGAAAATTGGGTGATTTGCCTTTTTGACATGTAGTGAGACAGGAAAATATGGTTAAATATGAAATGTGTCGTGCTGAACATATAGGAAAAGAACTGAAAAGCAATATCTCGTCATGATCTAATACGATGGATAATGACCGATGGATATTGACCAATAGCAATGTGTAGTCTGTACCGATGCTTTGCTTACATATCAAGCCAAACAGTACATCCCAGCAGAACACGGAATCACTATTGCTTTACAGTCAGTACAAATATATGGATACTTTGTGTGATCACTGTAGTATTAAATCATGTCTGCTTTTCAACTATTAGACAAACTGACAGTCCATATTACTCCAGTCAGTCTGTGCTCTTGAGCAGCATCAAGTGGAAATAATGTGTCACTGCATGCTTTGCATTTCACTGTCAGCCTCTTACAAGATAAACCTCAATGAAAAAGAAAAACAGAAGTAAAATTGCTCATTCTAAGTGGAAAAAGGTGTTATATGATTGTAATATGTACTATAACTTTATGAGAACCCTCTCAGAAGTCTGCGTATAAGCATACAGAATAAGGCTCATGATGAGTTGATGGTAACAAAATCGCAAAAAAAACAGCAACTAGTCAATAATTCTGAGCAGTCATCCCTCCAGAAACAGCTAATTGGAAGGGGTTGCCAAAACAAAAGCCTTAAGATGGTTCACCCAGGCAAAAGTCCAAATCTAGAGATAAACAACAGATTTCAAAAAGAAAAAAAGGAGATTAAACACTGAAAATAAATACAAAACTGCATAAACAGATAAAAAGTCCAAAAATGCTCTACAGCTCTAACATAGATGCCAATAATCCAGTGAATATCCATGCAGTGAAACACTGTGTATGTATGTGATGTATTAAAAAAAATATGTAGGAGAAATACATTTATTCATAACTATTTGAAAAAGTAGCACATACACACGGTACTATGTATGTGTTGTCTGTTCATGTGTTGCAAACCTGCAAGTGTAACACTCCCACAGGACATCCTGTCTCTGGCTGAAGCACGGCTGTCCCGCACCTCCTCTGCAGCTGTGTGCCGGAAACTCTCCTCAATTGGACGACGCGTGCTCTCCATTGAATCGGTTTCAAACTTTCAAGGTTATCATGTTCATCACGTGTATTCAAACAGATCGCCGCTTAGTCTCTTCCGTGATTTCTCCTGCTGTTATTTTCTTTCTTTTGGCATCCACAGATGGGCAGGAGAGCTCCTGGGAGGCGAGATGGCAGCATTCCAAACCTAAATGTCTTCTTAAAAGACTGAGCTCAGATGACAACACCAAAGATCAGCGTGACAGTTCTGTTAAAACAAATGGTCTGTCCAGGCAGCAGGTATGGAGCAAGTTTTTAAAAATGGAACAAGCAGCTGGAGGAAGAACTATTTTTAAAATCCTGTACTGCCAGCAAACAGCTTTTCCAGAATGTTATTGGTACCGATTCAGAGTCGTTTCATAATTGAAATATATGTTTTATTTCATTTTCTGACTGTGTGCTAAATGAGCTAGTGATGCAACATCATGTCAGAAAAGTTATTGGCAGATTTAAGCAACATGTTAACACATTCCTTAAAGGAATCATATACAGTATTTAACTGTGTTTGCAAAGAGTAGAATATTACTATACAACTTGCTTTACAAGATTTTATTTACATTGTTGTTAGAATTTCAAAAACAACTTCTACTGTATATACCCCTATTAGATTACCAGAGTTTGTACAATCATAAAGAGCTTGAAAGTCAATATTTGGTATGATCACCTTCTTCAACACAGCTTGAACTCTCTTAGGCAGCTTTCTTGGAATTCCTTTAAGTAATCTTCAGGAATATTTCTCCAGGCTTCATGAAGGACAGTCAGAGCTCTTCTTTGGATGTTGGCTGACTTTTATTCTGTTCTCTGTCACGATGATCCCACACTGCTTCCAAAATGTTACAGTCCATGACAGAGCCTCCACCGTGTTTTACAAATGACATTCACTGTTGTACCTCTCTCCAGACCTCCTCTGTGCATATTGACAATGATTTGAACCAAAATAATTCATCTCTGGATTCATCACTCCATAAAACCTGTTTCCACAGATTTTCAGTGCAGTCCTTGTATTATTTGGCATACCTCAGCATTTTCTCCTCGTTTCCCTTCCTTAAGAATGATTTCTTGACAGTTTCTTGATCATCTGAAGGGTATCTCTCAGATCTTAGCTGGATTTGCTCCAGTTTCTGAAGGACATGACTTTTAGATAGTGTTCGTCTGCTGCCATAGATAATTTTTTAGCTCTGTCTTTTCTTTTTTCCTCCTCTTGTCCAATTACCTGAAATTTCTTTAAGGACAGACTGTACATCTTGCCGAGACCCGCCAAGCTTTTGGCTAATAGCTCTCTAAGAATCACAAGTTAGTTGTTTGCTAAGTTGTTATGTGTATACACAGCACTGCCTAATAACATGAGTTAGTTGCCTTTTTTATGCGTAATGATTCATAGGTCAGTGACTTAACAAACAAACAAACAAAAAAACATTCCTCTGAAAATAGTCAGGTACAAGGACTGGACTGAAAGTGAAAGAAAAAGCAGCCAATGTCCAAAGAAAAACACTGACAGACCTTCAGAAAGCCTGAAGAACTTTAAAATACAAGAAAGTCTGACTGCTTGAAAGCAAAACATAAAGAAATGTAGAGTGGGTTAAGATCTTTGGGCAGTGCTGTATATTTGCACTGATGCTCATATTAAGCTTGGCAAAAGTTTCAAATCATAGGGACCTAATTTCTATCAGTAATCCCTAAAAGCTCGGGCTTCAGATGCTCCAAACTCTTTGGCCATATTTGTATCCATAGATCTGTGTGATGTCAGAAAGAGAGAATGTCTTCATATGGTCACCTCAGGCACAAAACTCCAGAATACAATATAAAATTGTAAAGCATAACAATATCAAGAAAAAAACTATGGAGTTGAAAAAGGGCAGAATTAAGATTTTTGTTCTTTACATTTCAGTTTGCTCAGTTATCTAAACTATGGTTTCTGTTTTACCATCTAGGTAATTAAGTTTATTTTTTGCCTTCAAAACAGCTGAAACCAATGATAATGTTCTCAATCTGCAGCTGTGTGGGGGCTGGGATTCCTCTCTCTGGGCTGAAGACATGGAGGGCAGCGAAAGAGACAGCTTGATTTTGACAGATGAGATGGATTGCCGTTCTCACAACAGCTCCCCAGTGAGGAGGAGAGCACAGCAGAGGCTGAACAGAGTGAGGGGGGCCCTTAACCGCTCCTGTTCTGTTCCGGACTCCAACAACCCTCCCTGCTTCTCCCCTCCAAGTCACGGAGACATCAGTATACCGGTTTCAGACCTCACTGAGATAGGAGCAGACGAACACTTGAGCTGCAATTCTGTGTGGAGTAACAGACTTCAGAGATTCAACCGGGGAAAGTCCTGTGAGACGTACCCACACTGTAACAGTGAGGAATGCTGGGAAATGTCCAGAGAAACTGAGGATGCTGCCGAGACTGAACACACCAATATTCAAGACTGCCATGAAAGTCAGTGTGAGGAGTGCGCCCAGGACTTCGTACAGGACTTCGTACAGGACTTCGTGCAGGAAGTACAGGACTCCTCGTCCTGTACTTCCCTGAACATGGAACAGGACTCTTCTGAAGACCAGACTTCACTAAACCACAGTCTATACATTCCTAATAACTACATGACCAAAAGCATGCTGTGCCTGAATGAAGAATCTCAGGATGAGGTTAGCCATTGCCAGACAGCCTTTAAATTTATGGCTCTATGCTCACATCACATATTTTCTTGCAGTTAAATCTAAAAAAAGAGAAACAACAGAGGTCTCAGGTGAAGGCTGAAGTGGGCTCAACTTTTTTGTATCCTCTCAAAAAAGCTTTGAGTTGGCAGTTTTAGAGGAATGAGAAGGGAAGAGCTGGATTCATTTCATAGTCTTTAACTGCATTGTATGACCTATGTCAGTAGAGGATCTTTGCTCAGCATGTTAAGATGGCTGAAAAGCTTTGTTGAAAAATGCTTGAGTGGATGATGATGATAATTTAAGATTGTTGAGCTTTCACCATGCAGCTAGCCAAGGAGGAGATTGCTAAGATTATTAGGGAATAAAAAAAGTCCAGAGTACTTCGAAACCTTCTAAAAAAAAAAAAAAAAGTGGAGAGAGATACAGTAATGTAAAACTGTTACCTGATTTCAGATTTTTGCAAATAATTAATCCTCTTTGAAACAGCTTAGTCAGATGAAAAGCTCACCCACACATTTCTCACACCTGCAAAACCATAAAATTAGAGTCAAGTGACAGAGTAATCACATAGGTACTCAGCAGCAATAGAAGCATTAAAAAATAGATTGGAATTGCTCCAGTTAGAGTTAATTAGGCCTTCTGAGGGAGCATCTGAAACTCTTTAATCTGTAACACATTCCCTTTTTAAGATTGGTTTGTTCTTGTTTTCTTTCCAGTGGATCTCTCTAAGAGAGTTGCTTGCTCGTTGTGGACGGAGGCTGACAGTTAATGAGCTGTGGGCTCTGTGTTACACCTGCCTAACCTCACTGCAGAGCTACATTGACTTTCCAGGTGATTTTACCCACTGTATACACAAAACCAGAAAGAAACTATCCCTGCAACAGCAGTTTTCTCTTCATTTTAGAGCTAGCGCTTACAATAGACTGGTAGAAAGTTCCAAAGCGGAGAGAAAAAACTGACTAGAAATATTATGCAAATTACGTTACACGGTTCTAGCTCACAATTCTTCTGTGCAGCTGATTTCTCTCTTTTCTGTTAGCCTATTTATGCCTGGACACGGTGCATGTGGGCTGCAAGGGAGAAGTGCTTTTTTTGAAACCTAAAAACATAGGTAGGTACTTCTTAGTCATCTGCTGTTGTGTTTTTCATGTTTTTTGGGGAGGGATTTGCAATCTCTAGTTGTATACTTTCAAAATACTCACTGAAAATGCGCTCTTATCCAACGTGTATGAGTATATGTTGACTTTAGGAACTAACTGTAAGTGTTCTTTGCAGGATCTAGAGATGAATTTTATCTTGCTCCTGAATATCAAGAGCATGGAATTGTAACAGAGAAGGTCGGTCTGTCAGAACTGCTTTCATTAAGTTTTAAAGCGAAGTTTTAAATAATTTATTTCAAATTAACCCCCACCCCCCTTCTTTTTGTTCTCGTCTGTCTTTGCTCAGGTTTGCGTGTATGGGGTTGCTGCCATTCTCTGGGCCACAGCCAAGTTCAATTTATCACCTAATCAAAAACTGGCGATGCCTCGGAAATTAAAGAGACTGCTCCTGGAGATGGCTAAGAGGACGCCTATCGAGCGACCTACCATCGACATGGCTAAAAAAGTATCATAACCCATTATTATTATTATTTTTTTAAAAAAAAAAAACATGAATTGTCACCTTAATCTAACACTATGAGTTGCTAGTTTTTCTCTAATGAAAGTCTTTATGTGGTTGTCAAAGCAAATTATCTGTGGGGCTCTATGCCTGACACTGCCAGACAAGAAAACTCTTTATCACTAGCTGGCTGTTACTCTGTTTTCTTCTTTGAACAGATACAAAGGCATCACAGTCCTTTACTACATTAGCTTCAAATTAACTATCACAGTGCTTTTTGAATTCCTGAAATTTCTGACAAGAATGTCTCCAGCTAGTGATATTTCTGTCATCAGAAAGTTATTGTAAAAGTACAACATGACAATTTGATTTCAGTATTTGTGCTTTTTTTTGTTACAAATGAAAATTGGGTTGTAAAACTTAAATTTAGAACAAACACGCTGGCATGTTAAACAGAAGCCTGGAGTTATCTTACAAAGGTAGGGGGGAATGCTTATATTTATAGAATAGAAGTTAGAGAGTTAATGACTTTTTTTAAGCGTTTAAAATGCAGTACAGAATTCCCAGTGCCATTTTAGAGGCCACGGGGAGTCTTTACTGTTGTTAGTTTAAGATTTCAGAACAATACTACAGACTTTTTGATTTTTGATAGCAAAGAGCCACAGCAGCAGCATGATTCCATTGATATCATGGTTTCCTCGTGACTTTTGCTGTAGCACAAGTTTTGTTTTCCGCATTTCTGGCCCCTGTAGTCTCTAGAAGACTTGGAGGCTTTTGTGAAGCTTAGGGCATCAAATATTTCCACTTATGAGCAAATAAAAAATGTCAGACTATGCAACTGTGGCTTCAGTACTAATTAGCATATGTTAACATGCTAAACTGCTAAACAGGTTTGTCGGATTTTGAGTTTTATGGTCAGATATAAAGTCATGGTAAAAACAAACAAACAATGTATCCCATCTTTAAATTCTAATGTTTTATTTATCAGGACATAATAAAAAAAAGATCTGACCCTTACCAGGACTTAAAGTTAGTAAAATAAAACAGATAACCACGGACACATGTAAATTGCAGAAGCAGTATGTGAAAAACTACCAAACCAAATGATTCAATAGCTTGTAGAACTAACTTTATCAGAACCTGGAGTCTTTGTTTCATTAAAGACTTTATGACACTCTCATGTCATTGTGGAGGAATTTTGGCCCACTTGTCTTTCTGCTTTATTTTATAGAGGGTTTGATTTTATTGAGGTTTGAAGCCATTCATTCAGCACAGCTCTCTCAAGGTGCCACCACAGCATTTCAATCAGGTTGAGGTCTCAACTTTGACTGCACCATTGCAACACCTTGTTATTTTCATTTACGGCTATTCTGTTCTAGATTTTCCTGGCATCATTGTCCTGTTGCTTGACCTAATTTCAGCAAAAACTTTCAGCCATGCTGCCATGTTCTATCTATAGTGAAAGGCTGGTTGAATTAAGAGATCTGACATTTGATTGGACAATCAAGTGACATTTGATTGGACAATCAAGTGTCAGTAATGAAAATAAAAAACAAAAAAGGGTCAAGCAGTTCAGCCCTGCTTTCCTCCAGGGCATTGTGTTATCACACATTACAATGATTCAGACCAGCAAACTAACAGAACTTCTGCTTTTACAGAAGTGGTCATACTTATTTATAATCAGTTTAATAAATGCAGTTGATTTGCAGCACCCATTTGATACTGTATGCCCCCATGCATTCAGTACTATCCATCCATCCTTTCATCTTCTTCTGCTTATCCGTGGCCGGATAAGGGCAGCAGCCTAAGCAGAGAAGCCCAGACCTCCCTCTCCTCAGCCACCTCCTACAGCTTGTCCGGGGAAACACCAAGGTGTTCCCAGGGAGATATAATCTGTCCAGCGTGTCCTGGGTTTGCCCCGGGTCCTCCACCCAGTGGGACATCCCGTGAATACCTCACCCAGGAGCCGCCCAGGAAGCATCCTTGTCAGATGCCCGAACCACCTCAACTGGCTCCTTTCGATGTGGAGGAGCGGCAGCTCTACTCTGAGCCTCTCTCAGATGGGAGAGGTCAGCCACCCTTCAGAGCAGGGGTGGGCAACTCCAGGCCTCGAGGGCCGGTGTCCCTGCAGGTTTTAGATGTGTCCTTGAACCAACACAGCTGATTTAAATGGCTAAATTAGCTCCTCAACATGTCCTGAAGTTCTCCAGAGGCCTGGTAATGAACTAATCATGTGATTCAGGTGTGTTGACCCAAGGTGAGATCCATAACCTGCAGGACACCGGCCCTCGGGGCCTGGAATTGCCCACCCCTGCTTCAGAGGAAGCTCATTTCCACCGCTTGTATCCGCGATCTCGTTCTTTTGGTCACTACCCACAGCTCATGATCATAGGTGAGGGTAGGGATGTGGATCGACCAGTAAACTGAGAGCTTTGCTTTTACACTCAGCTCCCTCTTCAGTACTAATGACATGTTAATGTAAAATGCTAAAAGAGTTATTCAAGCACCAAATACAAAGCAAATACAAGCAAAAATGTATCTATCATTTATCATACATTTATTTCTAACTTATGTTAGAATACTAAACTATGAAGTGAACATGGTAAACATTGCTTGCTAAAAATGTATATGATGAATTTAAGTGCTGGTGTTAACCAATGTGGAATGTCCCTTCCAAATAAATATAAAGATATGCTAACATGAGCATCAAAGCCATATATGGTGCAATAATTATTTAGGCTTTCACACTAAAAAAAAATCCCTGCCCATTTTTTTAATACTTTTATTCATCATAGACTTTCTATTCTATCACTAATTTGTGTATTCTAATGACACTTTTTTTTAATCATTTTCCAGTCATTTATTATAAAATGCACTTTGCATTACACTTTCTTGTTTGCAAAGTTTTCTATAAATAAAGCCCATTTTGATTTTGTTTATCACTGTGCAGATATCACAACTTCAAAGAGAAGCATCTTTGCTTAGAGTAATCTCTTTTTTTCTCTTGTCATTATGTCAACAAAGAACTCTGTGACAAATACCATAATTTACTGTTACTGTTACCCTGTCAATCATTTTAAAAGGGTTGCTGCGTGTTTTGTTTTGTTTTTTTAACCCTTGAGCTATTTCAGGAGAGAATTAGTTCTGACATTATCCATATCTGTGTATGAAGTGCCTTGTATTGCTATCACACTTACTCTCATGTGGATCTGTTCCAGAGCTGTCGTGACTACTTATCACACCAGGGGACAAATGCTGAGACTGTCTGGAACAACCTTATCAGCAGAGTTCACCCGGTAAATCTTTTTTCACCACAGACATATTAATGCTATTGTACCTGTGTATTAGTAAAGTGTCAGTGTCAGCTTCTTGTGGTCAGTGTCGATTGTGTTTTGTGTCACTGAATAGTCAGTTCTGGTTGTCATGAACATATTGTATTTTCTTTTCAGCCAACCTCAAAATTCTCAGATGCAGAAGATTTGACGACCACTGAAACATGCCAAAATTCATGTGAAGAGTCTGCTGAAAACAACAGTGGTAGGGCAGCTTTACTTAAGTAGGGATGACCCTCATGCAATACATTGTACTTTAAAAATGTACAATATTTTACATATCCTAAATGTATGAAATATTAGGAAGCCCCCTCTGAAACAAACCAATAAAAATGTATTTGGTCTCATTAATTTGAATCAGAATTAAAGCTGATGGTATTTTGTACATTGCATGAGACAATATCACTGATATTGTAAATGGCACTGTGGTAACTGTGTGTAGGCTTTGTCCCCATGGCCACTGAGAGCCGACTGGCTCCTGTGCCTGGCCCTGTTCCCCACAGCTATCCAGTCAATCAGGAACTCCAGCTCCCAGAGGCCTTCACTTCCACCGCCACACACTTCACCCCCATCATCCTGACCAGTGAAGGAGGTTTAGAGGGGGGGGACCAGCATTTTTCAAATGACACTGAAGGGTAGGAATACAAAAGCGATATTACGGCTTTACATTATATTAAACAAGAATGATCAATCTATTTGTAAAACAAAGGTTTCAGAACCATTTTTGTAAATACACTAATTTGCTTTTTTTCCTGAGAGTTAGATGGGAGGCTGGTTAGCCTAGCTTAGCACAAAGGCTAAAATCAGAAGAAAAACAGCTAGGGTGGTTCTCTTTAAAGATAAAGGCCTAAAATTGGGCCGTACTAGCAAACACTTTTTAAAGCAATCAAATAATTTTGATAGTATAAACCAAAATGTCAAAACAACAATCTGTAATTTCACGTTGACCTGTACATGTTTAAAATTCTTATTACGTATAGTTACCTATTGTCATTGTCATGGTCATAAAAATGTTTTTAAATGATCTGGCAATCAAAACAAAAGTCACTTGTTGATCACTTGACACACCAGCTCTGGTTTTGGGAGCTTGGGTCACATAAAAGCAGAAAAATTTCTGAGGCACTCTGTTGATTAGAAATCTAAAAATATTGTGGCGAGCTCAGATAAGGAGGAGACAGAAGTGTCGTTTGATCTTGCTTCCCGCAAGTTAGCCAGGGAGCACAGCTGTTTATTAGCATTCAACAGAAACACAATAACAACAAAAAAAAGTCGCTCTCTCCACCCAGAAACACACAGTCGCAGAGAGAGAGCGTCACTTGTAACCATGGCAGCATAACGCTGCCGCCTGGAACAACAGAACATAGCTGTCAAACCCCAAACAGCCCTGACCCGCTACATAGCCCCCACCTAAGGGGTCAGTCGTCCCCGACAACTCCATTACCCAACACAAAGTCCCGCAAATGTCCAGGTGTCTTCTTTCGCCGCACAGGCCGATGTCGACCAGCAGGGGAAGAGTCACTCGGATCAGAACATGGGGTGTCACCAGCATCCCCTGCCCCGGCGGCTGCTGGAGCAGGCGGGCGGTACGGTGAGAGTCTGTCCTGGTGCAACACCACCATGCGCCCCGGGCCCGGCATGCGGATCCGGTACACCACTTCTGTTAGCCGCTCCACGACCTCCGTCGGCCCTTGCCAGTGACTGCACAGCCTGGGGGACACTCCTCTCTTGCGAACCGGGAAGTACACCCAAACCTTGTCGCCAGGCACGAAAGCTCCCCCTCGGCACCTGGTGTCGCAGGCTCTTTTCTGTCGTGCTCCGGCGCTGGCCTGGGCCTGGCGGGTGTAATCATGAACCACCCGCAGCCGCTCCCTCCGCCTCCTGTAGCAGTCCATGGCCACCAACACACGCCGGTTCCCTGACTCGGTGACAGGGAAAGGCCCTAGAATGTCCACTCCCACTCTCTCCATCGGGGCCCCCACCAGGTACTGCTGCAGGGGGGCAGTGGAGCGTTGAGTGGGGCCCTTCCGTGCCGTGCAGGTGTCACAGCAGTGCACATGAAGTTCCACATCCCGTCGACAACCAGGCCAGTAGAACCGTCCCCTGAGACGGCGGAGAGTTTTGGCATTCCCATAGTGTCCGGCCCCCACCGAGCCGTAGACAAGCTCGAGCACCTGCGACTGCAGCAACCGAGGCACCAACTGCTGCAGGAGATCCTTGCCCTGACCGGGGAATCGCCATCTCTGGTATACGAGGCCGTCGTGGGTCTCCAGATTGTTGTACTGGGAGTGGTAGGCCTTCACTTCGAGCCACTGTCCCGACACCCCCTTCCAACCTGGGCGTTGTGCCGCCTCAAGCCAGTCCCCCACCTGAACCAACGTCGCGTCAGCCTCCTGCTCCCGCTTCAGCTGCTGCGTGGTCAACGGGAGCCATCCCCCTCCGCTGGCTGTGGCCTGAGCAGTAGCCACGCCCAGTGCCTCCTGGGCCCGCTCCTCCTGTCGTTTCGAGAGGGGCAGCCGGTGTGGGCGCAGACGGATTGGTTGAGCAGAGTCGGTGTCGATGGTGTGCTGAACCAGCCGTGTCTGCCTGCAGTCTTTGTCACTAGCGGCAATGATGTCCACATTCTCGTCCAGGAGGCACCTCAAACGCTGCCGCTGGTCAATGGTGAGACCTACGCTGCTGCGCTGCCACAGGTCATCAACAGCTTGGGTTGTCTCGGTCGAGGGAGGTTTGTCGGGCCTAGAGGCTGGGGCTGAGGCGAGTAGAGTCTGTTGAGCGGCAGCTGCCTGAACCCGCTACAATATTTTTAAAAATGATATAAAATAGTTGCAGAAAAGTCTTCATCAGGTCTGAGACAAGCCTTCTCTGATTTGTAAACAATAACTTCTGCTAGAGTCACACTGGGGAAAACAGAGCCTGGGGACTGTAGTGTAGCCAAAGTTATTGCAGCCATGTAAATGGTTGAATTTACAGTCTTGTTGTCTTTCAATTGTTTTGTTTTTTGGGGGGGCGGGGGGGGGGTTAAGATGGGGACCTGGTCTGTGACCACTTGCAGGCAGTTGCCATCTGTAAAGCAATATTGTTGCGATATAAGATGGTGACAAGACAGCAATAGCATGCAGTCAGTCAACACATTGCTCTATGTATTAAACAAACATATACATTTTCTGTTGGTATTAGTGTCTTACAGGCACATATATAAAAATATATAAACAAATGGTAACATTTCACTTCTCTAAATCTTGGTAAGCCAGTGAATAATGCTGAGACGGTTTGGTAAAGGATATAGCTATGATCCATCGAAAAATAAACAAAAAAAACATTTACAATAAATGTTATGCACCTAATACCTATGAGAAATGATTTGATTGACTGTCTATTTTACAGGACTGTGGCTGGATTCACCAAAGGCAGGGATCAAATTGTGAAAAGCAGCCTCGATTTCACTCCACCCTCTGAGTACCAACTTCCTCCACAAACTGAACCCAATCTCCGTACTCAGGAGACAGTTAAAACTACATCTTTTACAACTTCTAGCAGCAAGATGCTGGTCGGCTCCCCTTCTGCTCTCCCTGATATATCTTATCTCGAAGTCTCTGTTTCTCTGCCATTAGCCACTAACCTCAATGGTTGTGGTATTTTCAATAATTACCTCTTTCGGCAGGACCCTGCAACAGGGCATCTTTCTCTAGTGCCTGTGCAGGTCAAGGCTCCCGAGTCTGTCCTCGGGTTGGATATAAATCTCTCCTTGGTCCTTCAGCCTTTGCAGGGGCTAATCACAGTTCCAGAGAGCACTGATGGTTCGTTTATTGACTGTCTGAATGTGCCTGTTAGGCCTGGACCACAGGAGTATGAACCACCATCATCACATTTTAGTGGAAGCTCAGTCATTTCCGACTCCTGCGTGGAGCACAGTGTGCTTGGAGCATACAAGGTCCAAACAAATCCAAGAACACAAGGTGAGAACCAGTCTGCTCGAACATCCAGCTCCCCAAACGTCCACCCTGCCTTAAAGGAGGTGATCGATCTGTTGAAGGGGGAGTTTTCCCTTGATGGATATTTGGACAATGGGCATGAGGACATTGCCATGGGTATGTATCTATAGATAGTTATATTTATATCTGTGGGTGGGCATTGGATTTCATAAGAATTTAAAGGATTCCGATTCCATAATTGATATTACTTTTTGGTTTGATTCCTTATCGATTCATGTTCAGTTCTCATTGGCTCCGCTTTGAGAGTCACGACCACGATCTCTAAGTAGTCTCTAAGTAGTATATCAGAGACATTACTTTTGTGCACATTAATTGCATACTCTGTGGTAAATTATTTTTGCATGTTAGAGGTATTTCTCCTATTTGCTGCAATCAATGTTGGGGTCATTATTCCAAAAAGTAGCCTAACATTTTGAACATATTACACAGAACACTTTTCTTGAAAGTAACACACTACGTTACTTAATTACTCCCTAGGGAAAGTCGTTATATTACTCGTTACATTACTTTTACGTTTCTTTCTTCGGTTTGTTACCTGTTGAAGTTCAGGGTTTGGTTATGACTGAGTATTAGGGCACATTAAGAAAAAAAATATTGTTAATCTTTTTGAGAATAGAACTTAGAACGTAGAACTTTTTTGTTGTCAATGTACAGTTGCTTGCACACTGAAATTTGGAAGCAATACCACAAAGGTGTGAAAGTAAAGAAAACAATATACAAGAAAGAAGAAGAACAGACAATATAAGAACACTATGTCGAAATTTCGCAATTAAAGTCAAAAAGAGAAAAAGAGAAAAAAAAACTCATAATGTGGAGATTGCCATTATTGTTTCACAACAAACTGCCACCTTTGCTATACCCTTTAGAAAATGCCTTGTGTAGATGAGTTAGTGAAACAAATCTATCAGCCGTCTTGTGATATAACATACATCCTCTTTATTTATACGTGCATTGTGCTGCTAATGCAACTTCAGTTCAGCTCTTTGCAAGCCCCTGTATAGACAGCATGCTAATGCTAAGCAATAAAAGTAAAAGTAATGTCTAGATCCACGCCGCAGACTGATTGTAGCTCAAGTGCAAGTGGAAATGATAAGCGGGATTGATAGGCAAGCAGACAAACAATTCTAATGAATTGGACTACTGTGATCAATTTCTCTACAGAACCCAGGTCTCGAGACTCATCCTTATCCGTGGATATTATAGTCAATCCAAAACAGATTGCAAAAGTAAGGATTATACAGCAGGGAGAAACATTGAAGTAGCTAATTTCCTTTTATCAGTCTTTTTAGACTAATAAATGGAAAAATATAATAGCACACGGTCTGGCTTCTCCACCGTATGTGCAAACTTTGTAAGACTAATGCAATCATAATCATAACATTAGCAGTTGAATTATATCAATAAATAATAGAAGAATATATACAGTGCTTTATTAACAGCTAATTAACAGTCAAACAACACCCAGCTTAATTTGACAGGGTAAAATCCATTCTTTGGTAGTCCACTCATAATAAAATAAAAACCTCAACTGATTTAAATTTGGCAGATCTCTTCTTCAGAGTTTTCTTTTTGTGCACACTGGGACTTTTCCCAGCATTGCTATTACTTCTTCACTCTATGGAAGTCCCCTTCTGATCACTTTGAGTAAGTCAAACTATAACCCAGAGACCAAATGCAAGTTTGTTCCATGCCAACACAGCACTCCAGTCCCAAAGGGTGCTTCATCGAGTCAGGAGTGAGACCGGAAGCATGCATGTTTTGTTTTGCTTTTGCACTTTGTGATCACACAGTGTACAATGTTCCTACATTTACTTGGCAAACATGTAGCACTGTTGCTTCCTTTAGTTGCCTGTATTCTGGGAATACTAGATACACTATTTGGACAGAAGTATTGGGCCACATCTTTGAATTCAGGGGCTTTTTGCCACAGTTATGTAAAAATCAAGCATGTAGCCATGCAGTCGACCTATACATACATCTATGAAAGAATTAGTCGTTCTGAAGAGTACACTGAATTCTGCTGTTATAGGATGCCACTATTACAAATATTATTGCAAAGTGGAATGGCAAGTCAGCCAGAAAGCACCACATAAAGTTACAGAGCGGGGGGTCGCCAATTGCTGAGGGGAATAGTGCATAAACGCGCTACGCTAACTCAATAACTTTAGCGTTCTAGACCTCCTCTGGCATTACCATCAACACAAAAGCTGTGTGCCAGGAACTTCATGACATAGGCTACATAGGCTATGGCTACAGTTCCTGTAGTTGTAATGTGGAGGTGGCCCACTACTTTTGCCCATATAGGGTAGACTTCAGTGTTATAAGGAATAGATGCCCCGAAGTCTAAGATTGTAATGTTCTATTAATGCCAGTTTGCATTTTTATTGCACTGATTTTCTTTTTCACACGTATTCATTTGAAAATCTGCTTTTCATTTTCCGAGGGGAGTTCATCTTCTCTTTGAGGGACCTCCAGTACCAGGCGTTTGCCAGCATCGTGAAGGAGAGATTCACTGATCTCTTCTGGGAAGATGACTTACTGGGCGTATTGCATTGCTTGGTAAACTGCAGCACTTCCACACTGTAAGCATTTTTTTCCTCATATCTGTCTCTCTCTTTTTAAACAGTGGTTTTGGTTCGGGGTTTTTTGTTTGCTTGTTTTTTCTTGTAAAGACAGCGCCTGTTGTGCAAGATAGTGAAGTGAGGCATAAATAAACTAATATTAACTCCTTATATAAAGGCTTTTAAATGCTTTAAAGTAAAACATATCTAATAACAACACAGTATTATTAATTGATGTTGTTTAGAAATGAAAAAAGTCACCTTGAGATCATGTGACTAGTGTAATATGAATAAACACGGTTTCTGAATGTTATCTTGCAGATTATTCATACAGATACAGATAATACAGATAATATTGCATGTCATGATTTTATTTTAATGTAGTTTAATTTGAAGACATCACCTTGGCCTCTGGTAAACTCTTATAGGCATGTTTTCCAAAGTTTTAAATTAGGACCATTATGGAAATAACTGGCAAAATACACACCCTATTAATTGATTTATAATAGACAGTTAGATTTCTAATTTAAGATAAAGCCATGTGGCAGGAGAAGGGGGGTAGCTTATTTACATGTGCAACGGTGCAGAGTACAAAGATGTTGGAATAAGTTATGGGATGGAGTGCTGATTAACGATGACATCTTCTCCTCTGCACGCTTTCACATTCAAAGCCAACATTAAAAAGAAACAAACCTTCTTTTGCAAACCTCGCCAACCACATTAGCAGCTCCTATGGTAATAGCTATGCGGTAAGTTTTTCGGTACAAGTGCTATGTCAACACATTTAAAGCTCTTTCTGCATTGTTACTGATATACTGACAATTAGCCTTGGGCATCGGGTAGACTTAAGTGTATGGATGAATGCATGCATATATTTAAACATAAGATAGAGACGAGCACGGAGGCGAGCCTGTCACTTCTCTCAGACGTCTTTTCATCCAGGCGTTGCTCATGCTCTTGTGCTCAGGGCAATATGACAGACCCTTTAATCTGCTCTGGTAGAGAGACGACACAGCTTTGTAGGGAGATAGACATGTTTTTCCTCTGGCTGTGGGCTCGTTCACAGGGCTCAGCTGTGAAGGGTTTCTCCACTGTTCCTCCACTGCTTCAGTTTCTCTGAAGGGATTGAGGGACTTGATGAAGACACGCTTCATTCTAACCCTGACAAGGACTGGAGTGGTCTGTTTTGGCACAGTAATAATTGTGCGGCTCAGTTGGTGTAATTTCCAAGTGCATAATGTTACTGATAAGCTCCAAGATGTTCAGTGGCTGCCTTGTTTTGTTCTTTGCGAGTTTTCCATTGGAGCCAGCATGCGTTATTGATTAAAGTAGCAAATCCCTTGTGAAGTTGAGTGCTGTATGTGTCTTGCATTGTTGACTGTTTCAGTTATTATCATCACCATGTGTGTTTTCTCTGAATTGCCTATTACCTGCTTACTTGAATGCATGTCATTGGCAATATTCCTCTAATTAGTGCTAATTGTTATTTGCTTTGAACATGCTGTGTGTTTTCTGTGCCCCATGCAGCAGCTCTAATGATCAGCCTCCATCAAAGGCTGTGAAAAGGGCAAACGTTACCCCATCCTCGATAGCCGCTGTCAGGAGAGGGAAGAGAGAAGTTTGCCTGAACAGCTGTCTTGATCTGAATGGAAACTTCCGCCCATCCAGTCCTGTTGCTAGGGATTTTTGGGAAGAAACTAAGGCCCAGTCCTGTCATGCAGAAAATAGGACTGTACTCGAGGATGTCAGATTGAGTTCAGAGCAAAATCAGCACTGCATCAGTGAAGGTAGGAGAAAGATTTGGTTGTTGACCTCTATCTCTTTTTTATTGGAGAGTTCTCACAGGATCCGTTTCTGAAATGCATAGGCTGAACTGGATGAACAAGTCAAATAAAAGTGCTCCCTCTCAGGCTCTGAGCATCACTTGTTTGAGCCCGCAGACTGAGGTTTTCATCTTCAGCTGTGAGTGATCGAGCCAGCCATGATTTCCTTTGAGATACATTTAAATTCAGCATATAATCTGATTTTAAAAATGGCATGTGAGGAAGATGGGATTGTTTAAGTTACAAACCTGCTCCCATAAATAGATTAGGGATTAGGAGACATTACTGCTGCTTACAGGAAATGTTGCTTTTTCACTTGCTCAAGTACAAGTAAAATAAACTTGTAACTAAGTACTATGTGCAAGTGCTGCATTGTAACACAGTACAACAAGCGCAGTTTTCTTTTCTTTTCTTCTTAACTAAGTAGATGAAGGGATTTGATATTCATGCAGATTCTGTCCTGTTTTTAGATATCAAACTCCGCCCTCTCTGTGATGTTTTGGTATATTTCTATCGCCTTGGCTGCTGACTGCAGTCATGAGGGCCATTGCCGGCTGTTGGATGCTGTTCTTAAGTTTGTGGCTCATTCAGAAGGGTCCAAGGCGTGCTAGCAAACTTGCAAAGGCTTTTTTTTTCTTCTCCCTTTTCTCTGAAACTCATTCCCGGTCAGTGACTTTCACACAAACACACACTTGGGTCTGTTTTTGTCATTATTGAAGTATGTTAGGCTGTCTTGATTACAGACAGGCTCTGAACAGATACTTGAAATAAAAAAAAAAAGATAGTGACTGAACTGTGAATTGCTTTAAGGGCATCTGTTAAACAGTAAGTGCATTGTGCAGCCACGAGAGGGTTAGCAACAAACACCCTCAGCGCCACCCTTGGATCTCTCCCTCTCTCTCTGTCTCTCTGTTTACTTCACAAATCCAGTTTGTCTTTTTTATGCTCTCCATGTGATCCAATCCCTCTCTCTCTCTCTCTTCTGTCTTTATTTACAGTTCCAGGCGTGAACGCTGACAGTTCAGACTCAGGGGTCATGGAAGGAAGAGGTCATTCAGTGGGGGGCAGCGATGAAAGCCCCTCTGAAGCTGAGGTTCTATCAGAGAGAGAGGAAAGGCTTACAGGAGCCCACAATGAGCAGATGAGCCCAGACTGCTCCGAGGACATGGAGGACAGCGACTCGGTGGCATCTGAGCGGCTTCTCTCCCCCGGTTTCAGAGCAGAGGGTCTTGGCCTCATTTCGAGCCCGGACTGGGCCTTGGCCTTCTTCGGCGAAGAGTGCTTTAGTCCCGATGTGATCCAGTATGCAGGAAATCTGGGACAGCACACAGGATCGCCATGTCTGGACGTGAAAGCACAGGTGGGTAAAGCTACGATGGCCACAGCCTCTGAATCATCCGTGACCTTAACCCTGAGCGTTTGAACGAACGGGAGACGCCATGATTTATTTATCAGTTTTCATGCCGCTTACATTAAATGTGTATGTATTAAATGTTATGCTATTTCAATGGATTATTCTATAAATTCATGTAAATGCAAATGTTTTATCGCTTATTTAAGGCATTTGAAAAAAACAAATAAATCCAGTCTTCTGTGCCCTGAGCCGAGATAAGTTATTTCCATCAAAATATCCTCTGAAGTTAAAGTTTAAATCGTTTTAGTTGTGCTGCTTGAGGTTGAAATCGAGTGCTTCTCTGTTTCATTCAGCTCCTCACCTGGTCGAGTTTTTTGATTAAGCGTGGGACTTATTTTCCTATCTGTAATGAAGTGGGGCACGGTCAGGCTTTGGGGTAAATAGGACGAGAACATGTGGGGGACTTTAGGATAATTGGCATATTATTCTCTCCAAACCGGATCTGAATATTAATATGTTGAACTTAGCCCTCAGCAGAGAAAGTTATTATCATTTGCAAAAGAATATTAATGAATCATCCTTATGTTTGAGCGCTTTGATGGCACCACTGCTCCTTCTGAAGGTTTGTGTGAAAGCTAATAAAACGTACCTTAAGAGCTGCGATGCTGCGACTTCTTACTCAGTTCACTTCAAAAGAGCTGTTGCTTTCTGTTGCCACGGTGAAGAGAGGACAAAAAAAAAAACAAAAACACTGCCCCATACACACTTAAAACGCCCGACGGCTTCTTTCAGCAGAAGGCATGTGGTGCAGTTTTAGGGCCTTTGTATGATTCTGTGTGATTTCCTTTGAACAGGAACTGCAGCAGCAGCTTGTAATTGAAACAAGGAATCTAAAGAAAACAAGAAATTTCTACCAGAAGTTGATTCAACAAGAGAGGAAAAACAAAGGTTGGGTGCTCGTTTTAACACGCCGCAGGAGTATGAAAATGGCAAAATGCTGTGTTTCTGATACAACGTGTAAAGACTGTGTGTGTGTATTGTACCTTTATTGTATTCCAAAGGTCCTGAGAGCAAGCCAATGCTCTTTAAACTCAAGTCACAGCTCGAGGAACTCAGGTCCAAAGTAGCCTTCTTGGATTGTGTGAAGAAATACCTCGAGGTACAGAAGCTTACCCAAAAATCTTATGCCTCATACTTAACAACCCAGTTCTTGTAAGCTTGATAGAATTTCTTTCATTTCCACAGATTCTCAGTGTGGACCAGTGGGGTTTGGAGCTTTCGTTGCTACCCTCTTTGGCTGTCTGTGAACTCGAGTCGTTGGACCTCGAGTCCTCAGAGGACATTTCAGTCTTGAGTTTTGGAACCAGCAAAGGGAAGAGCACTCTGCAGGCTGGATCTCCTCTGGGCCTCATGGCTTACCTCTACGCCAGGTACATTTGATTAAGGGTCTATTTTCTTTTCTTTCTTTTTTTCTAGTCAAGTTTTAAAGTGCTGTGATCCAGGTCATAGGCTCAGTTATTTAACCTTCCGTCTGCTTTTGATGTGTCCAACAAAGGGATTTTACAGAGTCAAAAGAGTGTATTCACTTACAACGGGAAACTTAAGAATATATTTGATGTTTTACTGATGTGTCTTTTCTAAAATAAGGCCTTTATTACAGCTGGTATTTTTTATTTGCAGGGTATTTTTTCTCAGTAATGCTGACTAATTGTAAGGATGTCAGCATACTACATTTATATACTATATTGGCTGATAGGCAGCATACATTTGATCAAAAGGTGCAATTAGTTGAAACTGGAAGTGCAGTTTTTCTCTGGTTTGCATTCTGGTTGGCTGTGAAGTCACACTCCACAGTAATCAGCTGAGCTCACGTCCAGCCCTCAGCTGACGGCTCAGGTGATCCCCTTTTATTACCTCTAGGTGATATTATTGTAATTTATTATATTTTTGTTTGAGCCAATAAAGACTACACAAACTACAGCTTGTCCAAAAACTCAGAAGCCAGACTTTCCTCTATTTTAGCTTCGCTTCACTGGTTATTGGTTAGATTTTTTTCTGTGAAATTTAAGACCCTTTCTGGGCTCACACCAAGCTGTGTTTCAGCTCTCCTGACACCGTTTGCTCGTAACCCGAGGTCCTCAGCTGAAGCTCTTCCTGTCGTCCTGCAGTCTCAGCTGAGGGCTGAGAGCGATGGGGCTTCTTCTGTCAGGGCATGCGCGCTTTGAAGCGGTCTCCCTCCTTCCTGCATTTTTCGAGTTACCAGTTGTGTGATTGTTGTGATGATCATTTAAATGAGCGGCGTTATTGCATGGGTGGGACATGTAACCGTATCGTCAGTGGAATTAACCTCAAACAGCATCAGCTATAAGATCTACAATAGCTTCTTAGCTCGGTCAGATAGCATTTGTAGTGTTTCTTCCACCTTTTTGTCTTTCTGCTGTCTTCTCCTGTGCTTAAGAAACCTTTAAGGCTCTCAAACATCATCCTCCACACATCAAACTGTTTCCCCTTAGATCCCTCCAAGATTTTGGGGGCTTTATTGCCAGTAGTACAACTTACAGACAATTTTGAACAAAAAAAAAACAAAACAAAAAGGGGAAAAAACAAGTTCAACTCAAGGGGCTTTATTTGACATATAGATTAGCAATTTTTCAGATAAATTTACACATTAAGCAAAAAATACATTTTAATCAAGGCAGAGAGTCCATCTTCTTTCCATTTTGCCAACAGGGACTGGTAGGTTTCGTCACAGTCACAGCTTTTCTAATAAAGCGTCATACAGGGTCAACAAAATCTTTATGATGAATCTAAATGTTTTAGTCCTGTCTGTACTCAGAGTTGTTCTGTTGCTTTAGAAAATGGCACCAATAGTCAGGAAAAAGGGTAGTGATCAATGTATAGTTTAACTTCCTCTGCCTTAAGCTGAAGAAAACTTTAATTTAAAGGCATTTTTTTGTCCTCAACAATTGGCTCACAGACTAGTAGCTTTTAATTTGCCTTAAAGTCAAAGTGCAGGTTCAGCTAAACACAGGGGATCTTTATAAATTCCCATTTGTCTGGCGGCTCACATGAGACCCACCACCACTGACAATGTTGTGATTTTAGTGACGTCACTGCTCCCTCACGTTGAAAGGAGTCGTTAAAGTAGCTTAGGGCACCTCGGAAGGATCTCTCCCTAGAAATGCTTTGTGAAATTTACACATCTGTGTGGGGAAAGATCCAGATGTAGGACATGTAGGGTAACTCACATATAGCAGGAAGTTGCTTCAGAGTTCCTTCAACTTCACCTCTTGTATGTTATATTTGCCAGGTCTGGACGGTTTGCGAATGTTTTTATATTCCTTTCTGTATATTATGTATCTGTTCTATATGTCATGTTTCTTTTTTCTTTTTTTTTTCTTTTTTTCCCTTTTTTTTCTTTTTCTTTTTTCCTTTTTTTCTTTTCTTTTTTCTTTTTTTTTCTTTTTTTCTATATATCATGTTTCTAATAATGCCTTGTGCTGATTTCTAATTAGTGTCTCTATGATTGTTTTCATCACAGAAATGCAGCTATGGAGGGCTACATCCAGCAGTTCCTGTATACGTATCGTTTCTTCTGCACTCCTGAGCAGTTACTGCAGTTCATAATGAATAAATTCATCTGTGCTGTAAGGTAAAGTACAACCAGCAGCTCAGGATGACAGAGGAACAGCTCTGAGCAGTGTGCAGTTCCAATTCTTCCAATAAATGACTAATCAAAATGTGGCACATGGTATGAAACACGTTACATGTGGGTTTTATTTCTTTTCCCATTTCAGGGAGGGACCTGATTTGTCAGGAGACAGTGAAAAGGTTTTCCATCGGAGTTTGCACTTGCTTCACTTCTGGATAACAGACTGCAGAACAGTGGACTTTGTGCCTAACTCCAGCCTCGTGGACGTGTTAGAAAAGTTCCTTAATACTGAGGTAGCCAAATATGTACACACTGTGTACAGCGCCATTCCTTTGAATGAAAAAAAAAACAAACAATGTTCAAATATTCTCTATTTAATGCTTCCACAGGTGATTCCTGTAGACAGCCAAGGGGAAGCTTTGATTATTGGTCTTCACAGCCCACTGAGTATGAGTGCAGCAAGCCATCTGACAGGGAGCCTAATCAGCTTTGACGAAGTCGATGACTCTGGGTGTTTGCATTCATCTACTGAGGATCTTGGGAAAAAGGTCAATATTTACATTCTTGTTGTTGAGCCAAATTTCATCTTGATTTATTTTCCAATAAGATCAGATCCCTTAACAAGAAGTCTACCAGAAGTCTTTATTGCCCTAAACATGGCTTCCCAGATTTCTAAGCCTCTGTGTGAACTTTGCAGTGGAGGATCTCGCGAGTGGTGGAGCCCTCTGCATCCATGTCTAAAGAGAAGGCCTTCTCCATTGCTGTGGCTCTGCCCATGCCTTGTCACCGCTCCCTGATGGATGAGCTCTCCAGCGCTTGCCTGCACAATGAAGAACGACTGCCCTTCAGCCAAAATGAGTACAGTGCACAGCACATAGCCCAACAGCTCACGCTCCTGCAGCAGGTAGCGCACCATTTATGTGACTGGTACACCACCTAATGTTGTTATCATTTCAAGCCACTAGAGGGAGCCGTGTCTCTAAGAATGCACCAGCTTGTCACGTTGCATCTTGTATTTGTAACTCTTGTAATGCAGGAAATGTTCCAAGGATGCCATCCAGTTCATTTCCTCAACTCCAGAATACAAGGAGTCAGGGACAAAGTCTCAACCCCGAACAAGTGAGTACAAAAGCTATAAAGCCTGCATTAGAGAGCCTCTGAAAGCCTCTGAAATAGCTTTCACAGCACCTTGGCAAACGATCAGAGGTCTCTGGCCCTCTATTATGAAAGGATTTTTAGGTGGAGAGCATTTGAATGTTTATGCAGAATCACCCACAGCTGCTCAATTATGCTGAGAAGTGTTGCCTGTGAAGGTCGCAGTGTATGATTAACATCATTTTCATACCCCATCAAACATTCAGTGACCTGTATAGAAAAACTGTTCAGTGTCCCCACTCACAGATTCACTTCATTTCTTTCTCTGCTGTTTCTTCCAGTCTTTATGCAGAGTGTGTGTTCCATATACAAACACCTGTTTGTACTTCTTTTCTGCACAGTACATGAAATACTAAAATTATCATATATCTATTTAACCATATGCATACTGAAGATTTTACTTATAAAGTTTCCATCAACACCTAGGTCTGCTCTACCTTCTACTTATTGGAAGGTTGGTAGTTCGATAACTGGCTACTGCAATCTTTGGCAAGAAACTCAACCCCAACTTGCTCCTGATGAGTTCATCAGAGTGTGAATGTGTGGGAAGCACACAGACTTTGGACGAGGGAGTTGGCAGGTTAAAGACAGTTTAGTTGTGATACTGAGGTCAAACTAAACTGCCTAATCTTCACTGGCTCATTTTCCAGAATACACCTTTAGGTCCACACATCCTCCAGTGTCAAAGGTCTTTGGATCCACCTTGGACAATACTTTACTGCACACAGTAGTGTCTCACCTTCAATCTGCTTCCACCCACATTTCTACAGCTTTTCCTTTTGCTTTAGGAAGAAGGGTAAATAAAAGATTAAATGACAGAAAACTTCCTGTTTTTCATATCTGCTATGGAATTTTTTTTTACAGTCCATCCATGGCAAGAATTATTTTCTGCGAATTAACAAATTCTTCATTTTTTATAAATACAACACACTTGAGCAACGAACTACCGGGACATTTTCTGCAATTACACATTTACGACGTAAAAAACCTGTTCAGTTAAATGTTTTTACACTGACAGAAAGAGGAGTTTCACTGGTGTGGCCCACTTAATATCACAGTGGGCAGTATGTGGCCCACCATGAAAAATGAGTTTGACATCCCTGAACTAGACTCTGTGAAACAGTTTAAATCACAGCTCTAAACCCACCTGTAGCAATCATTTCTGTGGGCTCTCACAACGCTTGACCTGAGCGTTCATCACAGCTAAACTTTGACTGAATGGTATGCATGTGGCTAGTTCTGCTTTTATAGTCGAACAGAGTTTAAAGAAAGTCAAGATTTTAGATTTTAGTGAGTTTAAATTTGGCAGAAAAATGCTGTTACTGCTTTACAAAAGACACAAACAAAGAGGAGCTATGAATAATCGTGGGCTTCACTGTATATCAAATGTAAATTGTGCTTCTTAGGCAGTTATGTCTCGTAGTGTGTGGGTGGGACGACTCTTCAGATGACATCTAGAAAAACATGAAAGGTCCAGGTGAATGCCAGATAAACAAAGTATAATATTTTCCACAAGTGGAAGTACCCATCACAGCTTCCCTGGAAAAATACAAAATTTGAAAATCTAAAGATGTTCTTTAATACATGGGGTTTTTGGTGGGCGCTTACTTAGAGCCATAAAATCCAGTGAATATTTTCCGACATCTCACACTCTCCTAACAGAAATGTGTCGCAGCATATTCCACCAGCAGAGGGGAGCAGTGGGCTTGCACGTGAGGGGCCAGCTTCAGACAGCTACCTTCAGCAGCTGCTCACGTATGCTGATAGTGTCACTAACTGGATCTCTGCTGAAATAGTCATCTGCGACTCTGTCAAGGTGAGAGGACCCATAACTCATGATAGTAACAGGGTCAGGTGGGAATAAAACTGAGTCATCGCTTTGATTTCTTGCTGGACGTGAACTCTGGTGTCAGTCACAGGCTGAAAGTAGCTTCTTTATTTAACTGTTTAGTAAGCTTTTTTTCTGTGTCTAACAAAAAGCTGAGAAAACCAATGAGAATACATCTAGAGAACACACTACACACTAGATGTTCAGCTGTTTTAGGACTTATCCGTGCACTTTGGAACGTTTTTCACAGCATTATGACAAATACTCTGACTATTTAAAGAGCACTTAAACTATCTTTGCACTTCCTCACCTCAGATTTACCTCATTCTTTCAGTTATTTGTGTTGCTTATGATTTCTATGACAGCACAACAGCTTTCATTGCTCCCCAAAAAAGCAGCTCCTGGATAAATGTGGATTCACTTCTACTGATTTAAGCTGTCCTCATAAAGGAGCTTCAAGTGCAGCTCTCAGATGAACACTTTCCACACACGTTAAATAATTTTCACATCGATATCTTTTTCAAGAAAGCAGATGAGTAATAGATAAAACATAGTGTCCACAAAGCACTTTGACATGTAACATTTTTCATATATTGCCAGTGTACGTGTGTATTAATGCAGCCTGAGAGAGCTGCGTGATTTTAGCATTTTGCTTTGTCTGCCTTTTTTTGTTTTGTTTATTTTTGTTTCTCTTGCAATCTCTCCTCCCCTGCAGAAACAAGTTGCTCTGCTGACCAAGTATCTGTGGATAGGAAAGCACTGCTACGAATCGAGGAACTTTGCCACGGCCATGCAGGTCCTCGGAGGTCTGGAGAACGTGATTGTCAGGCAATTACCGGTAAGGCTCCGTGGCAATGCTTTCCTCCTCACACGAGTTTGTGCAATAACTTGCTGCCCCTCAAGCTAAATGTTTCCCTCTACTGCGAGAGGGTTTGGATGGCGTTTAATTAGTTTCACAAATAAAAAAATTCAAATTAATCTATTCAAATAAGATGTAGGAAGAACAAACACAGCGAGGAAGAATGTGCCCCCCACCCCCCACTCTGAAAAGCAGTGATTAAAAAAAAAAAGAAAAAAGAAAACAGAGTTGGGAAAAATAGAAGAAATTTCCATATATCCATCTGCAGGGAGGTGACGTTCACTGAGTGTTGCTACATGGAAGCTGCTGTTTTGGTAATGATTAATAAAACTACTGTTGCCTTTGCCAACAGGCTTGGAAACATCTGTCGTCCAAGGTGTGTGAGATCCTGGAGGAGCTACGAGCTGTGCAGGTGTGTGCGTGTGTGTGTGTGTGTGTGTTTGAGCATGAGCACACACGGATGGTGTTTGTAACTGAAGGCTAGGATGGCCGCATATTGTGAAACTGGGCTGCAGGGCAAACAAATCAATAGAAAAACAGCTTCGAGCTACTTTCCCGGGTGTTGTGTGCTTACAGCTGGTTCTCCTCCAGGTTTCCCTCAAAAAAAGAAAAAAAACCTGACACATTACACAAAATGAAACACTTGCCGACTTCTCTATTTTAGCTGTATAGATTGTAAGAAAAATTGCGTGGCTTATTGACTATGAAATGTCCAAAGGGTTGACTTTTTTTTTTTTTAATCTTCCGAGGCTCTCGCTATCACCTCTGCACTGGACTCCATCAAGTATCTTTGACCTGATTTTCTCTGCCAGTAAGAGCGTATTTATTCAATGTGTGGATGTATTGCTTCCTAATCAGGTTTTTCTGAAGAGTGATGATCTGTGTCTTATGGGAGGTGAACATACAACAAAGAAGCCCACGCTGCCCTCAGCCCACATCCTGGCTATGCACGTGCAGCAGCTGGAGATCGGAGCTTTCACTCTCACCACTGGGGCTTACAAATGGACCAAACTGAGGTACGCTGTGTCTGATGTCACGATCGGTGACCGTGTGACCTGACGCCATATTTATGGTATAGTATTTATGGTACTATCTTGCTAGCCTGCTCACCTTTGGATTTTTATCGTAAATAATAAAAACAGCGTCGGATGTGAGGCATGACCACTGAATGCCCCCCTCCCCCCCACACACACTCTACTTCTGTAGGTAGCCTGAGCTTGTTATATAATATTACGTGACAGTATATTTCTAACTAACTAAGCAGCACATTCAGGTTCTCTTGACAGGTACTTTCTTTAAAGATAGAACATGTTTTGGGGTCAACTTGAAAGAAGTCAAATGTAAAGTGTCAGATGTGACATATTTGGATGCAAACTCTATGTCAGTGTAATTTCCTAAATTTTGCAATGCAAACAAAGGCAGAAAATTTTTAAGTGCAAATTAAAGATAAAAGACATGTTATTAAAGTTTGACCTTATTTAACCTTGAAGAAAACCTCTGAGGTCTGGAGTCATGTGATATGTAGAATCCCAACATACATAATTCCCTACTTGTCTACATGTTGTGTTACAAACAATGGCAGTAAAACAGATAGTTTTAAAAAGCTCTGCATAGCATTTCTATCACTTTGACTTTCTCAGTCTACTGACCTTGAAAGAGAGGTCAGAGGTCAAACACGATATCTTAAATCTTCATGCAATACTTTCTATATGATGACAATACACACCACAGTTGTAAAAGTCATAGTTTCTAAGTTATAGGACTTTCTGTCAATCTTCGGCCAATAGGGTTAGAGTAAATCACTAAGTTGACCTTGAAGATCTTGGTGACCTCACTTTACACCACTACAAGGTTTTATCAGAAGTCATTCGAAACTTGTTGAGCTGTTGTGTTTAGAGACAGAATGAGACACACGCTCACAGAAGCTGCCAAATAACATGAGCACCTTGGCGAAGGTAAAAATTAAAATAGTGGTGAGGTAACACTTGGCAAAACACATTAAGTGAAAGTATGCTTTTGTTACTACTGATGATAAAACGCTGCATTAATTAACTTAAATAAGGATAAATTCATGCCGCATGAATCTCAAGTGGAGTTCCTTCTGTCTCATTACATAGACGCTAATATGGAGTAATATAACAGCAAGCATGGCTAATTATGTGTACACACATTAGAAAAACACACATGCCAACACATTCTGAGCAGTCATCATGAGGACTGCTAACTAATGACTGCCAGTAACAAACAGCAAGTTGTGCCGGTCGAATATCTGTTGAAACGTGGAATCAAAGTGATGACAAGCAGCCAAAGTCCTACATGCGCATAATCCTCCTCCTTATAAAGATCCCCACAAAAATATCACTGGGAATCATAAAGTGTGTGAAAAACACCTCTGTCATTATACTGCATGCTGGAATTTGCACTAATGTCAGAGTTAAAGGAGTGATGCTGTTCAAACATGCATACAGCCAGTAAAGTTAGCTTGCTACCTGTCCCTGGAGTAACCTAAAGTATGAATAGTTAGTGCCATTAACTTAAAATGAGCTCAGGCCTCATATTCTGTGAATCCATCTACGACAAAGTCAGCCAGCAGGAAGCGTTTTCCTGTGTCCTTCTCCTTCGTTCCAATATGGCTGACCAGATGCTGAGGTCACAACACGTGGCGGCTGGATGGTAATGGCACAGCTGTTGAATTCGAGGTGTCGGTGAGGGTAGCGCTAGCACCAGATGGCGCCTGTGGGATGGCGTTTGATTGGAAGAAAAGGTTTCGGGCCAGATGCTGAGAGGTGACGCAGTGTAGCCAGATGCTGGGGTCACGAGCATGTCTAGCAGAGACAGCTGGTTACTGTGGACCCTGGGCTATCCCTGCTCTCTAAACCAGGTCGCAGGCAAAGCTAAGAATGCTGCTTACAAGAAAAAAACACCACCTAGTTATCCTTATAATGGTGTCACTGTTACTTTGTTGTGTCTCCCCATTTCATGCTGTGCTCATCCTCATCGTTCCGTCACTGGTTGTAGGAGCATAGCAAAGGTTGTGAGTCAGGTCCATGCCTTCCAAGAGGCCGTGTACCCTTACAGCCCAGACCGGGACCTGCAGGGCTACCTTCGCCGCCGTATCACCCGGTTCACCACCTCGGACATCCACCTCTTGGCCGCCAACAGCGATGCCAACTTCCAGCAGTCGAGCGAGCGCCAGACACGGAGGATCCAGGACACACTGAGGAGGGTTAAGGCCACCTTCCAGTGAGACATGCTTTCACAGCCCGGCGTTAGAGGTCAACACCTGGATATGTACGAGCCCAAAGTGAGGCGCCATGCCCAGACCACAGTGCGCAGACACTCCCTGGTCCCAGACTGGAAAATATTTTCTGATATCAATTCACTGTTTGTCAAAAACACCTTAACTTTAGTCAGTAATATAGAATCTGAGGTGAACTTAGCTCACAGCTCTGTGTATGAACAGGTTCTGCTGTTGTTCCCACATGCTTGATTTTCATGTTAGCATTTTTTTCCTATAAACCAAAAGGAGTAGTGGGTAATTTTTTCTTCCTCAGCTAATACTGACATTCTTCTTCTGTAATTTAGCTGTTAAAACCTGTATGTAAGCATATCTGGACTAAACATGGCAGCTGTACAATGCTTGTCCAACACCAAGGTCGGATTAAAAAAGTGAGTTACTGTGCGAGGGCCTAAAACACAAAAAGCCAAAGGTTCTTTATATAGCAGTGTAGTAATATGATCAATTATAAGATATTTAGAATATGCACCATTAAGCAAAATATCAGCTGATATGTGAGGAGCCTTAAGGGGAACTTCCAAAATGACCTTTTTTGGCACCTTTTGGAAGCATTGAAGCATTTGTAAAGGTTTTATTTCTGCAAATATTTTTGTTTTATACAGAAAAACATTAGAAATCCTCTCACTAGTTTCCTCATACCAGTAGTTTGGTTTTCACTTAAATCTCCCGACAACTAACTAACTGACTGTTACAGCTTCACCGATTCTTAACTCTTAATTTAGCGCCGTCGTGAGGTCAACAGGTTTGTTTCATTAATACTTCAGCTCTGGATGTCACACTTATTAAGTCCCAGGGCACATACGGCATAATTTGATCTTCAATGAGTAAAATTTTCACGTCATAACCTTTATTAAAAAAAGCTTTTCCACACTAAGTAAAGCTGTCATCATCCTTTAATTACAATTTACAGATAACAGCAGATCTATGAAGTCGAAAAAAGCTTTTGTAACTTGGGGTTCTTTTATGATTCAAATAATTTTTCTAGATATAAAACTGCTTTTTCATTTTCTGATACATTTTTACTACAGTGGAGTTATGCTAGCACTGCATGAACACACCAGGAATACTAGTGCATTTTAATAAAAGCAGAAAGAAGAAGTCATTAATGACTTCACAGCAATTTCTATACTTTGGACTGCAGTGGAGCCTCTGGCAGCAAGTTCTGGGTGCATGCTTGACATTTCTGCTTTTAGTTTAGAGCAGACTAATAAAACTTTGTGTTTACGTCTAACTCAAATTTAGCAACACATTAAACTTTGAGTGTAAAATGTGGCTTGCAAACTTTAACACTAGCAGCAGTGCCATTGTGAGCATGTTAGACTGCTGACATTAGCATTTAGCTCAAAGCACCGATGTGTTGTGGTTGTTATAAGAACTGGACGCTGGATTCAAAGACAGTTCTTCCTCAGCAGCAATTAACATGCCTGTCAGCCCATAAGACAAAAATACACCATTTTCAGGTAAATTATGTCGTCGTGTCACTTCTTTGGGATTTTTATTTTAACCAGAACTGCTCTGGCTACAGTGTTAATCAAACTGCCTGGACTTGGTCATAAATTCTCTTCATTATGATTTTTATTGATCTCAGCTCGATGAATATACCACAAAGGCGGTCTCCGCAGTTTCAATCTTTTAATAGGTGCAGTAAGAAAATTCTGCTGTAGTTGAGCACTCAGTGATGCCAACGACATCAAAAAGTTTCAGAATCTCTGGAAAGCAGTGAGCACTGAGCGGGAACTTTTTCCTGTTTCGATTGGCACGACATTTAATTTAGACCCTGTTAATATCATTGGAAATGCAGTTCCTCAAAATGTTCTCGGTTCCTTGGAACTTGTGGGAGATCCAAGTTCTGTTCTGAAGGGAATTCATATGGTGTTGTACACAAACATGACTGAAATAACTGTGAAAACATAATGAAAGAGAGAACTGTGATTCTGCACAAATGGCAGTCACAGTGTAAAGTGAATGCGAGATTATTGAGGACTCCATTATTTCAGCTGATATTGTGCGTACACGGTGCATATTCCAAAATGATTAAAGGCCCGCATTTCATTATATCACCACACAGCAAAACCTGCAGAGCATGAGTAATTGCAGCAGAGGAAAGTAGTGGAGGTAAATAGGTTGCAAACTTTGAATCCAGCCATGCTAGTCATTCAAGTGAAATAAAGCACGATCATTTCTTTTTTTTTTTTTTTTTCCTTTTTAAAGTTCAACACAGAGGTGGTACGAGATTAAGTGGCACAGTTTGGCTCCAGTTGTCCCCACAGAGGGAAGGCTCGCTTCAGATCCAAAAATGTGTTTCTGATTGATCACCTTATTTTTTTGTATGAAAAATCCTTTCTATCTATTATGAGATTTCTCTTATCCAGTATTGCAGTGGGCCCATCCACTGCTCCTTCACAGTCAGCAGATCTCAACCTAATTGAGGGGACATTGCAGTCTGATGCATTCTCCAAAACACCAAATGAGGGGATGGTCTTTGGGGGAATGGTTTTCCATCCCTCCAGTAGCTTTCCAGACACCTGAAAAATCAATGCCAAGGAGCACTGAAGATATTCCTGTGACACATGGTGGGTGAACACCTTTCTAAAACACTTGGTGTTGTTTTTCCTCTCGCTGGTCACAAGCCTATAGCTTCTATTTGTTTACCAATTAGGATTTGAAATAAGAATTACATGACTAGATTGATAAATTAAAATATAATAATCCCATTTAAACAGCGCCATGTGTAGTAATTGCATTCATTAAGAATAGCGTGTGGTGAAATGCAAAAAGACACGCTCACAGTCGTGACAAAAACTTGCCATTACCGAGCAAATGATGGAACATAATGAGATGTCGGCATGCAAAATGTTACTCGAGGAATGATGTTCAGCCTGTGTCTGCTGCCTGTTCTCGCGCTCGGTGAAACCCAGCGTGGAGATGGAATGTGACGTGCTATGACGATTTGCTTAATATGGCCAAATAAATGAGATTTTATAATCCTTCTCTTGCCAGAGCTCATTATTGTCAGACAACATCCGTGATAGATTGGCCTTATGGCAGGTTAGAGTGCTGTTGTATCAGGCAGAGAATGTGAGCTGTTGATTGGGTTTCCCTCTTCCTGCAGTTTACAGGATTAAAATGTCATTTATAGTGTGGGGAGTTATATTATGGTGGCTACACTAAGTTTTAAGCTGGTGTAAACCTTCTGACCACAATCTGCTTTTACATTTTTATATTACTCACCAGGCAAGCGTGCCTATCTGCACTGCACATACTGTAAATCATACTGATAACAGCCGTCATTTCAGCCATTTTTTGATCTTAGTAAAAGCTAACATGTGAGATGAATGTGCAAAAATCAGACGACTGTAGAAGTAAAGCTCAGTTTTCCCTCCAACTAGGTGTTTTATATAAATATGAAATGACTGTACACAGCACTGAAATAACTCCTAAAAAACTAAATATTTCATGTTTTGTGCTCCATTAATTTTGGCAGAAAGTCATTCACTGGCAAATCAGTTTTTAGTATGCTATCCTGCAAACTGGAGGGCACTGAAATTCCATTTTAATCCTCTTTTTTAGGCACAAATATTCAGATATTTATGAGCATCCTTTTTTGATGAACTGTGTCCTACAGCTGTTGTCTCTGACATCTCGTATGGACGTCTGGGGATATCGGAAACATGTCATCCGTTCAAAGCAATTCTAATATAAGCTGGGGAATCAGTGGGATTTTAAGCATGCAAGAGACTGTGGTGGAGTGTAAGACTGGTGAGGCATAATTTTAGGGGTGCTCAGACTTCATACATCTGCTTTACATTTAACTGAAAAAAAATTCTCACTTTTTACTCTATTTAGGATTTTCCAGTAAAAAAAATCCCAGTAATAGGATATATGGTTCAGGAATACACTGCAGACAGGAGCCCACCTATTGCCCACTGGGTAATTGGGCAATAGATCTTTCACAGTGTGTCATGGATAGTTAAACAGTTATCCCACCAGTGATCCAGGGTCTGATGACTAAAGGCTTCATTTAAACCAGAAGGTCCTAAATGCTTTGCCTTTATTTCCTGTGTGAGTTTTTTTTTAAAAAACAAAGATTGATGCTCCAGCTGCTCAAGAATAAACTAAACCAGCTGAGTGACTTTATCCAAGCTAGTGACCCACTAAGAAAAAAATGAATACAGTCAGTGCGGCTGTTGCTCTGAGACACACAGAGGCAGAGCTCTCAGGGAGACAGAGCTGAGGAAACAGGCTCAGTGTGCAGGCGACGTCCCGGGCCTTTTTCATTGTTATCTGGCGCGATCGGGGCGCATCTTCAAAGCTGGGGAGATAAAGAGACCCCAAAGACTGAATGGACTCCTGCCTTCACAACGACAGATTGCCGATAAAGGAGACAACTAGGACCAGCCTGTTATCTGCTTTGTTATATAACTAAACGATCAGTTTAGCGGCATTGTCACCGAGCTGCTGCCTGTGGAGATATCTCAGCAGAGAGCCAGTCCCACAGGTTAGGCGCTTTCTCTCGGAAAGCTGTCTGTCTGGTTATTTGGCACCTAGCTGACATGACGCAGGACTGTCATTCTTCAACTACTAGATAGTAGACTACACCAGCGAGTAAAAGCTTATCCTACTGGAAAACGTTTGGATAGTAAGCACCCTTTAGAAGTATTTATTTTTTATATTTAATATCTATGTGTGAGGATCAGTTGAATTCTTTTCTCTGGGCCTGTTCGCCCTCTCCACAGCTTCCTCGCAGCTTGTTTTGGCATATTTGCATGTGAACGAGGCGACAATCGGCCTTAATTGTGTTGCTACTGTAATGCCTTTGATCTGTAATGTTTGAAGTGCCTGTGCCAAACGCTGGTTCTTGGGTAACTGGCGCCAGCGCTGGCCGGGGTATCAAACACATGTCAATATGAAACCGCTGGAGACCATTGTGTTCTCCATCTGATTGCAGTGGGAGCTTGAGGGTTACAGGCACAAATGTGATGAGAGCGTTAGAAATGGCTCCCCAAATTTAGGTGCTGCCCTCACCATCTTGTTTGTTAAATATTGCTTTCTGCCTGGTTACTATCAGACGTCTCTTAGGGAATTATTGTTTACGCTTCCATCTTGTTAGCAAACTGGATAAGCAGGGAGCTCAGAGGCCCAGCCTGTGATTGTAAATGGAACTGTCATGAGAAATTGAGCAAATACACATTTCCTCCTTAACAAAGCACCATAACTGTTTATGTTTTGCGCGTAAAATTGTCAGAAACAGCTACTAAGTATGTCTGAAAATGTACACAATTTGTTTTAACAGCGTTTCCATTTTTATTACTTTATATCGTTTATATTCATGTTTTCATTTTCTTCAGAAACTACCTAACTGAAAGTAATAAAGGCCCACTTACACAAATATCAGTATCGAAATATACTTGAGTGCAGAATAATTATAATGTGCGTAATATAATTATCACTAAAGTGTGGGAAGCGGTTTGGGTTAACTGTCATAATTTAAAGAGAATTGGGCAACTTCAGATTCCATGTGCTGTAAAAGTAATAGAAAAGGGTTCCAAAATGTAACAATGTTTAATCACCTAAAGTAAAAGTTGCTAAAGCTCATACACTGTGAATCCTGACTTAATGAATCTAATGGTATTATCTAAAAGGAAAACTGAGCTGTAGCTTAGTCTACTGTATGCAGCAGCCTGATTTAGCGCCAAAATACCTGTTAGAAACAACATGGGTCCTTTAATGTTTGTTTTTTTCAGCTGAAATATTAACAAAATATCATCCATGTAAGCAACTATATTTATACAAGTAGCAAATGCTGAAATATAATTTTGAGTGAGGCTCCTAATTTCACTTTCAGTTCAGAGAAATGCATGGACTCAAAAGTTTCCACAGACTAGATGGCGCCAGGTCTTGACACACTCACAGGATATGTAAAGTCTCATTATCCCACAATCATTGGAATCGATCAGGCATTAACAAGGGTCCCTACATATGCAAATGCGATTAGGGGCTGACCCCCCTATAAAAGCCGACCGTGGCCGGCACAGACCCTCTGACACTTGGCGGATTTACATGTCACAGCTCCACTGTGAACATGGTGAAATACTTTTCTGTGGACTGGCTGGCCCAGAACCATCACAATACCATTCAGGGGCACTGTGCTGACATGGACACGACCCTTACCTGCAAACCTCACATTCCCTGCATGGTGCAGCCAAGCCCACCGCCCCTTGGCAAAGGTTACCTGCAGATAAAGTCCAGAGTAGTTAAACGCTTCGAACACGTGGGGCCAGCGGAGAGCTGCGGGGCCGAGGACTCAACACTGTGCTCGCCACTGGATTCATCAAACTGCACCTCACCGAGTAAGTACCCAACATCTCCTGGCTTTAAACAGCATAGTCGAGCTTTACGCAGAAGAGGAGTTTGTAACGGTTTTCCTTATTTTAGTTTGTGACGTCAGCGAGTACCTCTGCGGGTATGAGAGCGACCCGGTTTCCCCGAATAGCCTCTCCGTGGATGAGGGGAACGAGGGGAGAAAAGACGCGGGACCCCAACGCCGAGTTCGCACAAAGTTTTCGCCCGAGCAGATCAAAAAACTGGAACGGATATTCATCAAGCAGAAATATTTGGATGCCGGGGAGAGAGAGAAGACGGCACAGAAGCTGAACCTCACAGAAACTCAGGTGAGACGCGCCAGTAAACTCATTATTGACATTTGGGTTTATGAAGACGCAGACATCTCCAATTTGCGCAGTGCTGCGGATGCTGACTGAACTGTTTTTGTTTTTTCTTGTGTCAGGTGAGGACCTGGTTTCAGAACCGAAGGATGAAGCTGAAACGGGAAGTCCAGGACTATCTCACTCCCCAAGTCCCGCCGGTCATTTTTCAGCCTCTGCCTCCGGTTCAGTACCACAGCATGGCCGGACATCTACCCCATTACTCTGCTACGGGCCATCCCTTTTACCCATTACCCGTCCCGCAGCTGCTCCACCATCAGCACATGCCTCTTCACTACCCTCATCGAACAATGATACACCACCCACATTTCTACTGAGGAACTGTCACTTTAGAGACTTCTCTTTACCCAAATGAGCCGAAGATGTGCAATCAAAGTTTTTTTTTATTTGTGTGATTTTAAATATCTGTATAAAATGAAAACATTTTGTATGTAATTAAAGAAACATCTATTTATTTAATAAATTTATCCCTTAAGCTTCAGCAGTTGACTTCTTTGTTTTTTCTATCTCTGTCCAGATTATAAGGATTGAGCTGATGATACATCTTTATTGCAGGATTAGTTCCACATAAATAGCTCATCCTGTCTTTGATCATAAAGGAGGGCGGGTCTGGAAGGAATCAATGACAAAAAGGGGCTAAAGGTCACATCACATCACTGTATCTCCTCTGATTTGACCATATACACAAATAACAATAGATTAAATCAGGATTCTTCAACACGTCCTGGAAACCCTAAATGACGTCACTTTTCTTTCTTTTTTTGTTGCTTCAAAGGTCAAATTTATAACAAAAGACCCCCCATTCATACTGACTTTAACCCTCCTCTGTTATTAAAGACTGAACATGTTTGTCCCCACTACTGCACTTCAAACGCAAGGTAACGGGGAGATCATGGTTAACAATTAGTCCTAATTAGGCCTCTCATTGAAGAGTTTACACTTACCACTGGGGCTCCGACCTGGCTCCAGAGAGTCTGGAGCTTTGTATGGCCAAGGGATCTGGAGGTTAAAACCTGATTGTGTGATGACATTTGGAGATAGTGAGCTCGATTCGAAACAAGTCTGAGATAATTAAATGAGGGGGTCGAGGGCTCCTGTTTAAACTTTTAAATTTACGACAGTTTTTTTTTCTCTTTTTGACATTTCAATTCATAACCCATGTTGTGTAAGAACGAGGGAATTCACTGGTTGATATGAACGTGCTATAAATGCTCAAATGTTTTGAATTAAGCTCGGCAAACCTGCAAAACAGCAACCTGCAGGTTCCCTGCTGTGTGAGGTTTCAAGCTGGCCCGAGGCAAACATCTCAGTCAACAAAGATCAAAGAAACTTTCTCACTTTCTGTCGATGTTCTCTGACTGCGGTCACACACACACTCACCCGGTCCCACCCTGACAAAGGCATCATCATCAGGTTGCTCAATGCGCATACAACATGCGCTAAAGAGCCACCTACACCCTCGATTACCTGAAAAAATATAACAAACCACACACACACACACACACATATATATATATATATATATATATATATATATATATATATATATATATATATATATATATATATATATATATATATGATGGTGATGGTGGGTAGTTGATGGTGGTTATAATAAAGGTTAACAGTGTCAAAATGACCTCTTAAGACGATAAATTATATAAAATTATATAAAATATATATCTCGGAAACATTGCGTAACAGTATGTATTTTTCTTCTTGACCGAAGGCGGTTAAACAAGTCACACATCCCACATTTATAGTTATTCCCATCACATTTAGTGGCGGATACAGACATGATACTCTTTATGCAGACATCATTGCAGACATTGAAATGCCAGGTAAATGAGAGTCAGACTCAGTGGCGCCGGGGCATCCCAGCACGACCTGAGAAAAAGTAGAATCCTGCCTCTATTAACCTCAATTACAACCGCCATCAAGTCCCCATTGTTCCGGTGAGACCGCTTTGCATATGCAAACAAAGAAGTGTGCCCCTCCTATATAGCGGCCAAGAGTCATTCATACAAACACATACTGCTTCAACCGCTGCTTCTATCCACTATGGCTAACTTTTCTGTTGAGTGCCTTGCCAGGAGTTATTATGAGGAGATGACTCCACGTCCAAAGGATGCCGCGCTTCATTCAAGAGATCTCAATGAAATGGTGGAATTTACAAAGGAATCAAGAAGTCGATACTCTGCAACATCGCCAAACAGTAAGTTCACTGATAAACCTTTTGTTTTAAGAGCTGCCGTTGATAGGGCCTTTGTGTGCGTATTGATTTTTGACTAAATGAATTCAATTTCTCATCTTTTTCCCCCCAGACAGTTGCGACAACTCTTCTGGGTCCGAGAGCGAAGTGGGAGATGACAGCGAAGGGGAGGCCACCCAGCAGAGGAGACTCAGGACCAAGTTCACATCCGAACAAGTTAGCAAACTGGAGCATACTTTCAGCAAGCAGAAATACCTGGGTGCTACGCAACGGAGGAAAATCGCCGAGGAGCTGAACCTTTCTGAAACCCAAGTAGGTTACATGCATGCTTTCCTCAAGGCCTCCTCAGTGGCACTGCAAAGCTTTCCAAAAGCTCTCAACAAATGACAAAGACTTTTATTACTATGTTGCCATCTAGTTACCCGATGTAATTCAGTGTAAATCTGTTTCAAAGACTATATAAACATCATAAATATACTATATAAAAAGTCCCTTTGTGTTTGTGCGTAAAGGATAGTACCTTATGGCCTTTTTTTTGCATCTCACAGGTGAAAACGTGGTTCCAGAACAGGAGGATGAAACTAAAAAGGGAGGTCCAGGACAGAAGGACGGAGTTTCTGACAGTGCAGACCTCTCTTCTGCCCCCGATGCTGTTTCAGCACCCATTCCTCACCGGACAGCTCCCCGCCAGCTGCGGCTTCTACCCGCAACTGCAGCCGCTCCCCGCACCTCTGCACCATCACCCCTCCCACCCCGTTCTTCTGCCGCCGCCAAACTACTTCTGAGCTCCCCAGAACTTTTATCCCCCAAATTCCTGTCTAGAATCTAGATATTCCTCCCCTCGTTGCTCTCTCTAAAAGAGAGATTTTAAAAGTTGTGAATATAATTGCTTTTATTATGTCTGAAGCACTGCACTGGGTATGTTTTGATGTTGTATGTATCATTCAAATAATGGAAATAAACTTGCTGCAAGTTTTTATGGTTTATGGCAAAAATAAAACAGAATTAAAGTCTTTAAACTGCTTGTGATGGGCGTTTTTTCTGTTTTGGACTTCGGATTCATAGATCATCATTTTACATGCGCACACTTAAACAAGTAAAACACAAACCACGACCTTAAAAATTCACATAGATTTCAGGCAAATTTATGTAACATTTTAGAAGAATGTAAAATTATGAATAAAAGTTTGTAAATGAGAAGAGAGGTTAAAGGTTTGGCTAAACACTGATAGATATTCGGGGGAGGGGTGAGACAGTGTGTCGTGTAGAAGCTGTTGTTTTCAGTTTGGATGAAAAGCACACAATATTAAGGGGAACAAAATGGTTGAATGTCACACAATTCAACCATCCTGTGTGTTGCCATTTATTGCAACAGGAACAAAGTGTGCAGTTCAGGGCGCTTCTCCTCATCATACTGCAGTGTTTCTATCAGTGCCCCTCTCTCACTCCCCTTCTCTCCTGGTTTCACAGCCTTGACAAGCAGCTGGGCAGTTTTCTAACATCCCCGTCGATAAAGAACATGTAGCGGCATGAATCGTGTAACAACAGTGACAGGCCCGTCTGTCTTCTCCGTCATGTAAATGCAACGATGTGAAGTTGTTGTCCCCTGCTTTTGCCGCTGGCATTGCTCCACGCTGAGCCTGTCCTTCGCTGGTTGTAGATTTTACTTGTTCAAAGGGATATCAGAGCGGATCTAACCGCGAGATCATTGAGCTTCATTGAGATCTATTGTATGACCATTCAGCTGTTCGCACTTACTTGAAAGACATAGGGAAGGCGCCACTGAGTCTGCCAAAGGTGTATATTGGCTCACCTTAAAGTCATTAGTTGGCTCCAGCTAAATACAGTTAGGTCCATAAGTATTTGGACAGGGGCACAGTTTTTTGCGGTTTGGCCTCTGTACGTCACCACAGTGGATTTGAAATCAGGCAATCAAAATGTGATTGAAGTGCAGACTTTGAGCTTTAAGGCAGAACTGTTCAAGAATGACATAGTTTTTTTGTCCACAGGACCCCATTTTCAGAGGTTCAGAACGCATGGGACCAACTAACATCATTTTAAATATGTGACGATGTGTTTCATACATGGATGACGATGCTTTGGAGTCTGTAACTGCCTGAAGTCTGTCCATGGACATCACTGAATGCTTTTTTTTCTTCCTTCATATGCTCGGCTATAGGCCTTTGCTGCAGCTATTGGGTTTCTGTGGCTTCAGTTTTGTCTTCACTAACTAAAAAGCATGATCTGTTGGACTGAAATCAGGTGGCTGACTTAATTGTTGGAGAATATCAAATATTTATTTGCATTAAGAAACTCGTGAGTTGCTTTTGCAGTAATCTTTGGGTTTTTATCCATTTACTGCTGTCTGATTCGTTTAGCAGTATTTGCTTGTATCTAAGCAGAGACTATAGCCCTTCAGAATAAACACCAGTGGCAGCCCTATGTCATAACAATGTGTCCACCATGTTGAACAGATGGTGTGCTTCCAATCATGAGCCACGTCCGTTTTATTCTCTATACTTTGCTAATGATGGGAAGTTAATCTCTCCTGACCTGAACTCTTTGAGATGTTTTCTGGTAAATTCTAATCTATAATCTAACATCTGAACTCTAGAATCTACTCCTCATATTTAAGAGACACTCCTGGTGATCAGACACGTGGTGTATGTGGATTATTGGCTGGCTCTACATTCAGCAGCACACAGGATTTTCTGAGTTATTTGGCAGGGCCGAAAGCCAGCGCACACAAACAATCGCCAAAGAAAATAAATGCTGTCATTTCCCACCAGGAGGCACAATTATGAAAAAAGAGATGATTAGACCTGCAAGCATCAGTAACTAGAATAATGAGAAGGACACATTCATTTAAAGGCTTACTGGACCATATATCTATTTATGCTGTGCCTCTGTTCAGTCCTCCAGACAGAGGAAAGCCTCGGTCTGCAGCATTAGCAGGGATAGTTCCTAGTTGAGACATCAACATCAATCAATGATCCATTGTGAGAGGGCAAAGATGTGGTGAATTAAATGACAATGAGTGTTTCCCTGATACCTTTTGAAAAAGGTGAGTGAGTAGGTGAAGAGGTGTCAACAGTGGCTGCAGATAGACTGATAGGAGTCCTATTAATAAATTTATCCAAGAACTCTAGCTAATTTTACTTGGTTCCCTAAACCTACACAAGAAACAGCTACTTTTACACTAAAATAACAACTTTTTCCTAATGAAATGTGCTTGACACAAGATTTAAAAATGTGAGATCAGTAGTTATCAACCTTTCTGGTTTGTAACCCCTTTGAAAAATACCAGGGGTTCATAATTATTATTTTTTAAGTCAAGGTTTTTAAAAAGGTCAAAATGTTTCATTTAATTTGCTTTAATTTTGAGGCCAAGGAGGTGAAACCTATCATTATTACAGTGCTTCACAGCTTAACACATTTCAAAATAAAAGCAAAAATGTTTGATGCACATATTTAAAAAACAAACCTTAATTATGCTTAATTATGTCATGACCCCCAGATTTCGACTCTCATGAATGGCACCAACCCCTAGAAATTGTATTTTTTGCCTTTTAAAGTTCACTACATTTACAGTGAAGTGTCTGTGTGATGCTGTGGGTGGCATTTAGATGGCATGGTCTGGCTCCATGAGCCCCAGCACTTTACAGGGCAGCACTACAGCGAATCAATTCAGTGCCGTTATGCTATGAGCAAACATTCCTCTCTGATGGACGAGCTCTCTTCCAGATGACGCTTCCATCCACTGAGTAAGAAGGGCCGTTCAGCAGTTTGATTAGCATGAATTGGTTGTGGCGCTCACATTCTACAAATCTCCACTGTGGCGAGCGCCTATAGGAGATTTCTGATTGACACATTAGACAGTTCTCTCCGCTGCCAGCATCAATACACACAATGACAGAAAATATTTTGGAATAATCAATGCCTGGGAGCACTAAAACTATTCTGTTACCACTTGGTCAAATGACACTTTCAGCCCTTTTTGGCTTGTGACCTCTTACAAAAAAGTAATAAAAAGTACTATAGTTATAGCTATAGTAAAGAGCAACCCTCCTCCATCAAAATCTTTCAGGTTATTTTATTAAAATATCCACTTTCTCATGTCTCTGAGGAAATCCCTGTATGAGTGTCTTCTCTTTCTCCCTGCTCATTTGATCTATCTCAGACTTGGCAGGTATATTGTTAAAGACCGGACTGTTAATTATTTTACGGCCCCTTTGATTTTTATGACCCTTTTAGTGGGCCTGTGAACCACTGCACTACACCACCTAAATGTATTTATAGTCAAAACAAGTTCCACCTCAACCAGAGAAATGCTATTTTGCTTTTTTTGCTACCTTTTAATGTTTTGAAGAGTGAAAATGTAACTTTAAAAAAGCAAAGAAAATGATGGAAAGATTTATAAAAAGCACAAAAAAGGTCCTCTTTTATCGCATTAAATCAGCAATACTGAGATTTTATGAGCACTATTTCTCATATCATTTGTGACGCAAAAAACATGACTAGTTATTATTATGTAAAAGTCTGTACTGTATGATTAAGTGTCCAATACCACAAAAACTTACAGTGCACACAAATACTTCAAATCCAGTGTTTAATTGCCCAACTTTCTTTATTCAGCAAATATTCAGGGCAAACACACATGAACAATAATGTCACATAAATGCAATAAAACACATATGATTAAGATCAAATTTGCGCTTTAATAAATAAATCAATAATAATCAGAGGGGCATAAAAATACCTGCATCCAGTGTATCACAGTCTGTGCTTTGCAGATTTTCTTTGTAAGCCCAAGACAGGCTGGAATTCCAATGTATGTGTGTGTGAGAGAGTGAGTGAGTGTGCGAATGCACACTTTGAGGTCAGCTGTCATGCGGAGAAGATGATGAAATGGCTGTCTGCCTGGTGGAATACCTCTGCAGCCCCATTTTCCCATGCCTTATGCCTCTTTAAAGTTAAATCTCAAAGAAGTATGTGCATAGGAAAAAGGAACAGCGAGTGCAACAAGCCCCACTGCCCCGATTCTGGACACTGGAACCTGGAGGGCAGGGATGACAAAAGGCATAGAGATGCATGACTGGATGCACAACACAAGAAATGACTCTTATATTCTTCTCCTGTCTGACTGGTTGAAATTGCATTACTTCCAGGTATTAAAAATACTGTAGTATCGAAATAAAATGCACATACAGCAGTCACACGCTTTATAGCTGCCAAGATGTAGTTTTAATTAAAGGATTAAGTTTATAAAATGCGTGGAAGGCGTGAAGAGGACTTACCCCGTATAGATCTCCATGCGTGTCTCCCAGGAAAGCACCTCCTGTTGGCCATTTATCCCTCCACAGGGACCTTGAAGATGTTTAACAAAGACAGAGTAGCTGTTGTGCGTGCTCACTCAGCACTTCTCCTCCCTCTTTGGTTTCAAGCCATGGCGACACATCTGGGAAGATGCCTGTAGACACTGAGAAAAAAAAACAAATTCTACAGTACAGTGGGATACAAAGGTTGGTTTCTTCTGCAAAAATACTTTGTCTTGTTTTGCTCCAAATCTTTCAGCTACGAGTGAACTTGTTACAGTTATTATCTCCTATCTGACACAAGCTGTGGACGCCAGAAGCAGCTCACGGAAGAAGGGAAATATTCAGGACACCCTGTTCCTGATGGTGGAAAAGTTTCTTATCTGTTCATGGTTTTTTTTTTTTCGTTCTCTTTCCCTCTCCCAGAAGAGAGGCCCCCGTGCTTTTTAGAACTCAAGGTCTCTAGACAAGGACTCTCAGGGTGTGCTGAAGTGAGACGCTGACGCACACACACACGTGCACAGGTTGTGTGGTGTGTAGCTGAGGGAGTGTTATGGCATGTCAAGGCCAGTGCACCGGGCTGAAGATGAAACTGCTCTCTTTTCTCTGAACCACTGTGTTTGCAGCGCTTGTGGGCAGCAGTCGTATATCACACGCTTTGGAAGATCTATCTTTAAATGAGCACCCTGGACCAGCTGAGGTCACCTCACATCCCAACGTAGCTGAAAAAAAATGTCTGGCAAAAATGCTGCTAATGAGCACTGAAAGTTACTTAGAAGCATCATATATCTCAGTGTTGAGTCTCAGCCTTGTTGTGTGTGTATGACGTTTTTAATAGAGCATAAATGTGCGTTGACCCAACTCAGTGTTTGAGGAAGCTGATATGCTGCCTAGCTACAGGAGTCATTTATCTTGCAGCGTTAATTCCACTCTTTTTCTTTCATGGCTCTGAATCACGTCTTCAAATCATCAGCTATGTTCTGATGTGGAGAGGATTCTTTTTTCTCTTTCTCTCTCTTTCTCTTTATATTTTATGTATTTAAGTTGAATAATTTGATGTCATGAGAAGTTAATGAGTCCACAGTGCCGTGCACATCAAAGGTCTGGACATTTGATTGAGACTAACCAATTACTTTGCTTCTTGTTTTCTTGGTAGCAGCTGAGGAATCTATATTCATCAAAATGGATATAGATAAATCATTAAGAAATACATCAGTACAACAATAAATCAATGGCTCTTTCTGATGAAAGGGTTTGCATGGTTTGGTTAGCACCGTTGCGTCACAGCTCCTGGAGTGAAGCGAAGCTTTCAATGGGTTTGTTCTTCAGTCCAGAGATATAGCAGTTAGATTCTAAACTCACCATAAGTTTGGGTGAGAGTTTGAATGATTATCTGTATCTCTGTGTTGACTCTGTGATTGGCTGATGACCCTTTTCAGGCTGTACCCTGCCCCAGCACAGATAGGCCCTAGTAGGATAAGCAGTTAAGAAAAACAGATCAATGATATTTGGTGTTTTATAAACTGGTGTTCACAAAAAACAAAAACAACAAAAACATTTTGATTGTCTTTACTTGAACTGTGCAGATATTATGTTCTAATATGTTTTTGCCACAAGAAAACAGACTGACGACCCGTCCAGGGTGTACCCCACCGCTAACCCTATAGTGGCTGGGACAGGCTGCACCCCACCCATGACCCTGATAAGGATAAGTGGAAGCAACACACATTTCTGGCACAACTTCACCTACTTCCAAGGTGCATGGAGAAGATAAGGATCTAACTACGCAGAGACTCCAGCAACACTTAAAAGTAATGAGAAAAAACTTTGTGACTTTTTTTGTCACTTAATAAAGTTGTTTCTCATTATTTTTAAGGATAAGTGGAAGAGAATGAAAGGATGGATGGATGTTTTAGCCACATCCAAGTTCTGAAACTGTTTCTAACTGGTCAGACACATTAATCCTCCACACCACCACTTGGTGGCAGCAGTCTCAAACGTTGACTGGCAGCCTGAGGTCACTGTTAGTATGTAATGTAATAGTGTCTATTTGTTTTAAAGTAAATAACTTATAGGTAAGGGTTACAGTATATACAGTGCAAGGAGTCATACTGCACTGAGGTGAACTGAGTGGTGCTGGTAGCTCAGCCCTTTTGTCTGTTTTTTTTTTTTTTTTAATTTTATTTTTTTTGTGAGATAACCACAACAGCATTCAGTCAAGGTCGGACGGGCTGTGGAGTATTAGTGCTCCGATTGTCAAATATGCAGTTATCAGTTTCTCTTATCAATATGTGCCTTACTTGCAGTGGTTTAAGGTACAGGATCCTCTACTTAAAAGGCTTTTCAAACAAGGCAAACAAGTGTACTCTATATTCCAGCAGTTCCCTCTACATCAACATGTCAAACTCATTCCCACCATGTCTCACGAGGGCCTGCATGCTTTTAATTGGGTGTACTTTAACATGCGGCTTTTAAAATCCACTCTTGTTTTCTTCGTCTTCTTTTTTTCCCCTTTCTTGCAGAGTGTTCCGTTTGAGAAGAGCGAATTTGCAGAGTTAAGCAGAAATGTCTCACTCTGCAGAAAAAAGGCAACAAAAGCTGCTTGTTCATCTAAACACATCTGCCATGGAGCAGGAGCGGGTTCTCTCAGAAGGCGAAACGAGGTTTTACATTTTGACACTTCGACAGGGTGAGAGTATGATGTTTCCAGAATCACAACACAACGAACACCTGTAGTTGTCTTTAAGCTTAAATTGGCAATTTGGGAAATCCGTCATGTTCATTAGGGGAAAACAGAGGTTAGGTGCACTCTGTAAACACAGTGCTTGTCTCGAAAATACTACCTACTGTGCAGTTTTTATGTCTTTGTAGGAAACAATGCAAATTACTTCTAGATGTACACTACTGTAAGCATGTGCATCATAAAATAAACTATTATCATGCTTTAGTCAGGTGTCTCTAGTCAGACGGGAAAGTTGTCTTTAAGCAAGATTCAAGTGATTACTTTATAACAGGATCTGTGACTAAGGGCCTAATTCCCCTGTCATTTTATTGAATTTCATTGTATTTTATTTGAAATTACAATATAATTTTATTTAAATATATTACATGTGTATTAAGTTATTTATTAGAAGTAATTATAAACTTAAAGGTAGGAACAAGAATACAAGTCAAGTTTTTACAGGACATAAAGAAATAGTTTTGATTTTAAGTAGTTTGTCAGTAATTTTAGGTAATGCATGAGTAAATTAAATATTGCACATCTTTGGGTAGTTTACAGAGAAGGAGACACAAACCATTCTGTAAGTAATTTTCAGTACTGCATATGTAATTGTAATTCCCACTTAACCTCTTAAGCCCCAAGCCTAACTGATCTCCTGCCTTCTGCCCCCGTATCAGGGGGCGTTGGGGCTTAAGAGGTTAATTTCATGCTAATTTTGTGGAAAAGCAAGAAATACTTCCCCTTGTTACATCCTAGGTAGACTGTACTTTCTGAGGCAAGAGCAGTATTATGGAGTGACTTAGCCTTGTCTCACTTCCAGCTATTTAATAGGGAAGGAGAAACTCCTTTCTTCTATTTCCTTTTCAAAGTTATGTTTGAACAGTGATTGTGAAAGAAAGAAAATACGTTAGATTTCACTCCGTCATTATAAGCTCACATAAGCCTGCAGGCTTTGACTGTATTTTGTTTTTTTCTTTTATTTGGTGAGGGACAACAGTCTGCTTTTACGTTGCTAAAATAAAGGGATGAGTGAATAATAGAACAGCCATCAAAATGAACATAATGAGTATAAAAATGTTGTAGCTACCCTCTCCAGTGCAAACATTCCTCTGTCTAACCTCACAATACAAGAAAAGAAGGCCGTCGCTTCCCTGAGCAAAGACCAAAACATCACCATATTACTAGCTGTCAAGGAGAGGTGCACTGTTGTTCTAAACACAACAGATTATCACACAAAAATGACTACACTCCTCAGTGACAACTATTCCTATGAAGCCTTAAAACGAGACCCCACAAGCATCTACAAAAACAAAGTCATCAGTTACCTACAACAGCTTGTAAAGGATAAAATCACTGACCGCCCTGTATACCACCATCTGCCCAGGGGATGCTATACCCTGTATGTATGGTGTTCCAAAGAACTGCAAAGAAGGAGCCCCATTCATACCCACTGTAAGCAGTATAAAGTCAGCCACCTACAACATTTCCAAGCACCTCGCCACCATGCTACTGGCCCTTGTGGGGAACGCACCACATCATATCAAAAACCCCACCGACTTCACCAACATGGTCCAAAGACTTACACTGGATCCATAGTGTCCTTTGATGTGGTGTCACTCTCCACTTGCATACCTACAGCTGAGGCTGCCTTACCACCACATATTTTAAATGCAAAGAGGGTTTCTACAGACAAAAAACATGGATGTGCCATTGGCTCCCAGGTGTCACCTATTGTGGCCAACCTTTAGATGGAAGAAGTGGAAAGTAAAGGACTTGGCTCTTTTAAAGGGACAGCACCTAGCCACTGGTACAGATACATGGATACAAGGATTTCACATCATAATCAAAACCCAAGAAGTAGAAGCCTTCACTGTTCACATCAACTCAGTGGAGAGAAACATAAATTCACCAGGGAAGACACAAAGGATAATAGTTTGCTGTTTCTGGACTGAGCTGTGCACATTGAGGGAAATGGAAACCTTAACACTGAAGTTTACCCGGAAGCCCACATACATGGACCAGTACCCACTCTTTGATTCCCACCACCCTGTGGAACACAAACTTGGGGTATCAGGACCCTGCAACACTGGGCAGAAAACACTCCTTCTAAGCCAGAAGGGAAAGAAATGAAAAACACACACACACACACGTAAAGAAAGCTCTTTTGGGCTTTCATCAAATCAGCAAAGATGCACAGTTCAGGTCAGACACCAACTAGGAAGAATCCAGAGTCCAGCTGATTTTGGAGAACCCCTGACTTTTAAATTTGCACAACCACTAATTCAGCATGGTAAGAGATTCATCTGATAAAGTGAGACTATAGCTTCACTGAAACAAAAAAAAAAGTGTACATTTCAACTATCTTAAGTAGATATGATATCACATCAACCCTGGGCACATTAAGGCTCCTTTTTCAATCAAAAAAAGCATGGTTGACTGGAAACTCCAGCAGATGTTTGCCTGCTGGAAGAATCCAAAAGTTACAGGAACATTTTACTGGGAGAATGCAACAGAGTGTAGCAATATATATAAGAAAAGGTCCATTAGTGTAAAAAATCAGTGCGGTACACATCAGCATCAGAGTTGAGACGCTTCTCTGAGCCGCCCAGTAATTCTGATAGCTTGTCAGTCTGACTCAGGATTTTCTTTGGACAAATAAAATTGACAGAGTGCTCATTTCAGTTTATTTTCAGGTTACTGCGCTCTCTGAAAACTCATTACCATCTCATGACTCACTTCACAATATTGTTCTAAAACTGCAATTTTAGAGACATTCGTTACTCTTTTGTGTGTGTGCGTTGTTATGTCATTTGTCAGAATTAGTTCAGAGTTAGCCTTGGGCTATGCTACTTTTTTCTTTTCTCTGTCTTTCTTTTATTTTTAATACATCATTTTTAGCTTGGGGAAAATGTTCTCTGTAATTTGGCCCTGTAGTCAAGGATATTAACACAAAACAGATGAAAAATACTGTATAATGTGACAAAAACATGCCAATGGAAGGAGAAAAAGATATATAAAAAATAGAGAGGAATAAAACTGAAAAGGCTGTGAAGTATTTAAAGGTGTTTAGATATTTTTACATTGGAAAACAATGCTCTTGTTTTTTTCTTCTCCAGTATTCTAATTCTGATTCTGATGAAATTTAAAACAAAAAAGTTGTTTTTAAACAGAATGAAGACCATCTTTCAGCTGCTCCCTTAGTTCCCAACAGGTCACCACACCAACTGTGGATCTGCATCTTTTTGATTGGGTGCAGATTTTGACACCAGATTCTCTTCACGAGGCAACCTTCACAATCACTTGGGCTTGCAATGCCCTTTGACTGGGTATGTGTCTCCTCGCAGGCCTACACCACAGAGTCACCAGCAAACCACCATGTATTTATGGTTACTGAATGAATATCTACAAATAACAAACCCCACTTAAAATCTCCTTTTTACTAAACTTACACATTTCTGCTAAATATAATCATAAAAACAGCCATTAAGAAAACATTTTCCTCTCTAACTACGAGTGTGTGAGTTTTATTGCAAATGCTGATTAAAAGAAAATCCAATCTTTAGGGGAAAAAGATATTTTGTTCGAACAAAACAAAATTTAATTAAATCAAAAGCAAAGGAAATGTCTGTAGTCCTAGTTATCGACAATTTGGTCACCTTTCCCCGTAGTACAAGGATGAGGAAGTGGGCAAAAATGTTTTAGATTAATAACGGCAAAACAAAAAACTAAAACTAACCCAGATTTTTTTAAGAGGAATTCTTTTGAAGAAAACTGAAGTGAAACAAATAAAGTCACTGTGGCAACTGTTAAACTGAAGTCAATTCAATCCTATTTTATGCAAAAATCCAACCCTATTACAAAAGGCGATTATCTAACTTTTACACAACAGGATTTGCTTTACTAGCAGCAAAACATTAAAAAAAATGATTTAAAAATTAAATATCTGAGACTTTTTTCAGCCAGGATACAGATACTTGCTGGACCTCTCCTGTTACCTGTCAACTTCAAAACAAGTGTAATAACCTCATACACTCTCCTGGACAAACACTTGCTTGCCTTGTTTTTGGTTAAAGCCCAGAAGCTTTGTTGTAATTAAGTAGCACCATGCTGAATTAATTCACAGTGATGTCTGTGTTGAAGCGCACTTGTTCAAGGTCGGAATGCTTTCAGTAGCGAAGCCCAAAAATCTGCTTCGGTCTGAAAATGTGTGATTTTCGTGAGGCTGATACTCCCTCTTCCCTTTGCATCTCTCAACAGTTAGCAAATTTTAACTTCTCCTCCCATCATTTCCCCGTGCTGTGCTTTGGTGCATGATGCTGGAGACACAGTGAAACAGATGGGGACAGGGAGGGTGGGGGGACTTAGTGCCCCCCCAAATGGGGCCCAATCTGCATCAGGAGCAGGGACTGACAGAATAAGGCCACGGGGTGGAGAGACAAGCACTGCAACCAGATCCTCCCGGGAGTTGGGCCACCACGAAGCCACCTGGTTCCCAATAGGGGGCTTGTGAGTTCAAGCATCCATGGGCAAAAGTTCTCCACGCCAGCTCTTCTCTTCTGTTCTGCATAGGTGTGTTTGTGCCTGACAGGAGGAGGAGGAGGAGGAGGAAGTTGATGAAGGATGAAGAGGGGAGGGAAGGAATGGTCAAGGATAAGAATGAGCAGGAGGCAAAATGCACTTCTGAGCCCTGGCTGTAAACATTTTCACTGCAGACCCTAATCTGACATTTAAATAAGTGTCTCCTGCTTAATTTTACTGCTTCTATGTTTTGTAAATTGCCTCTGCAGGTGTCTGTTTGTAGTAGGTAATGGAAACCAGACGCTGTTTGACCGCTAGCCTTTTTTTTCCTCTACGATTCCTAATTCATAAGCTAATGCCGTTCAAGGCTGGAGATAACGCTGCCTACCACAAACCATCTCCCCCCCCCCCCCCCCCCCCCCCCCCCCCTCTCTCTCTCTCTCTGGCTGTTTACTGGCTCTGACAGGGTTGCTGACAGAGAGAGCAGAACTCTAAACATGAGCTCTGTTTGGTGGAGGCTTCTTCTTCCTTTTGTTCTCTCCATTCATGAGCCATTCATTCCCCCATTTCTCCTGGAAATATTGCTGTAAAAAGCTAGACATTTTACATCAGTGGACATAATGCAATTAAAAAGTTAGACAAGAAGTAAAAAGGGACACTGATAGTGCTTCATGTCACCACTGTGATACCTTTGGGCTCACTGCCACCAATAACAGTGATTCCTATGAAATTAAATTCAACTATCAATTTGAAATGACGTCCTCTTTGTGTCCTTGTGACTTGCACTTTTCTCTCCCAGTCTCTTCCTGCCTGTCTCCCTCTCTTTCTCTCTCCCTGAAGGTGGCTCAATCAGATGACAACAGTGGCTGTCTGCCGTTGTCAAAAGACATTTCAATTTGGCGGCCCTCCCACGAGTCCGGGCACATTACCACTTCAAAAGGCTGCGAGTCCCCAGGTCGCTCCCAGTGAGGCTGGCCTAGTACACGCCCCAACCACCACCACCCCCACCCCACTCCAACCTGCTGTTCAGCAATGCTGATGAGGGCCCAGGCCCCGCTGAGCACACTTGTCTCTCCAATCTAAACAAGATTCTGTGAAGGAGGAGCGGGAGGATGCTTTGTTATTCCTCACAATAGAATGATGTCTTTATTCAGGTTAGGCGGGTGCTTAACAGTTCAGGCAAAGACACATTAACTTTTAGGCTAAATTCCAACAAATTTATTATATGTTGACTTGAGTTGTAACTCATGTAACATTTTCATATATGTTTTCCATCTATGTGGATTTATATGTGCCAGGTAAACTTTAAACTCATTGAACCTTGGATAAAGGAGGGAGGCGAAGAAAAACTCACCAGGATAAAAAAAAAAGGGTGAATCTGGTGAGCAGTGGAAGCAAAATGATTTTTATGCTAATCATCATAACAAAAAGTAAACAAAGAAATTATTTGTGATTTTTGCTAACTAAAATCAGGCTCTCATTCAGGAATTTCTCTTAATGAGCTAATCAGCCCACAAAACCAGCTCCCCAGGTCCGCAGACTAGTGATCACACGAACTCCACCTGCCCTTCAGGATGGTTTTGTTGTTCTGCTTCAGCTGCAGCACCTTGTCTGTGTATTCAGAGATGATTAAAGACCCACAGTCACTGACAACCAGTGCTGGAAGGAGATCTCTAAGACAGCTGGCAAAAAATGACAGCTTTTCTCAGAGTCAAAAACAAAAGTTCAAATTAAAATCACCTAAAAACTACATTAAGCTTTGGGCTCCACACCCTGATAAAATATGTACCCATCATATTGTATGGCTGCTTGTTTCTCTAAATCTATACACAGAGGTAAGAAGTGCAAAGTTAACACAGCCTACAATTATCACAACTTCTAATATGCTAATATATCTATTTTTTATTCTTTATTTAGAGTCCCATTAATTCATACCACTTTCAAAATATTACTGTTTTTTCTATTAGTGTCCTATAGAAATGACAAAAGTTATACATTTCCACATCCTGTTCATGTACCTTAAAAGGAATGGAGTAGATTTTTACTTTTTTTAAAAATATATATTTAAAGATTCAAAATTTCTGTATGAGTTTATGCACTTCTCTCGATTTAATCATTAGTTATTATTCATCTCTTCCTCTGTTTCACAGTGTGTCTTCTCTTCTGTCTTCCTCCCATCACCCTCAACCGGTCACAGCAGACAGCCGCCCATCGCCGCCCATCCCCGTGCCCGGTTCTGCTGGAGGTTTCTTCCTGTTAAAAGGGAGTTTTTTGCTTCCCACTGTTGCCAAGTGCTGGCTCGTGGGGGGTGGTCTGCATTTTTTGTAGGCTTTTTACCTTACAATATAAAGTGCCTTGAAGCGACTGTTGTTGTGATTTGGTGTTATATAAACTGAACTGAACTGAATTGATTTCGGCTTATTCCACAAGGGCTGGTAGGGGATGGTCACCGATCCAATACAGGCTCGGTTAGATGGATAAGGCAGGCTACAAGAGGTGTGCAAACATTTCCTGTCAGTTATATGAATACCTTACTATTGTTTTTAAATGTAAATCCGTGTGCGCACCGCGGATGACGTCAGTGCGCACACTGTGTCTGAGGAGGATGTGCGGAAGTGCTTCAGGAGGGTGAACGCACGCAAAGCTACTGGTCCGGACGGGATTCCCGGCCGCGTCCTCAAGTCATGCGCGGCTCAGCTGGCTGGAGTGTTTACACACATCTTCAACCTTTCCCTCTCTCTGTCTGTAGTCCCAGCCTGCTTCAAAATGGCCACCATCGTCCCTGTACCCAAATCCTCCACCATCTCCTCATTGAACGACTGGCGACCCGTAGCCCTGACCCCCATCGTGAGCAAATGCTTCGAGAAGCTGGTCAGGGACTTCATCTGCTCTGCACTACCCGACTCACTGGACCCTCTACAGTTCGCATACCGCCACAACAGGTCCACTGATGATGCCATAGCCCTGACACTCCATGCTGCCCTGTCACACCTGGAGAAGAGAGACACGTATGTGAGAATGCTGTTTGTAGATTACAGCTCAGCATTCAATACCATCGTTCCCTCGAAGCTGGACAGGAAACTGCAGGATCTAGGACTGAGCAGCTCCCTCTGCAGCTGGATCCTTAACTTCCTGTCTGACAGACGCCAAGTGGTCAGACTGGGCAGCACCACCTCATCCCCCATCACACTGAACACTGGTGCTCCACAGGGGTGTGTACTGAGCCCTCTCCTGTACTCACTCTACACCTACGACTGCACGGCCACTAGAAACTCCAACATCATTGTGAAGTTTGCGGACGACACTACAGTGGTGGGTCTTATTACCAACGGTGATGAGACGGCCTACAGGGAGGAGGTCAGCGCCCTGACCCACTGGTGTCAAGACAACCATCTCACCCTCAACGTCGCAAAGACAAAGGAGTTGATAGTGGACTTCCGGAGGTGCAGAGAAGTACACACCCCCATCACCATCAACGGCGCTGCTGTGGAGAGAGTGAGCAGCTTCCGCTTCCTTGGTGTACATCTGGCTGAGGATCTTACGTGGTCAGTACACATAAACAAAACAGTGAAGAAGGCGCAGCAGCGCCTCTTCTTTCTCAGGAGACTGAAAAGATTCGGCATGAGCCCCCGCATCCTCAGGACCTTCTATCGCTGTGCCATTGAGAGCATCCTCACTGGATGCATCACCACCTGGTACGGCAACAGCACCGCTCACAACCGCAAAGCTCTCCAGAGAGTAGTGCGGTGTGCTGAACGGATAATTGGAGGTGAGCTTCCCTCCCTCCAAGACATCTACAGGAAGCGGTGCCTGAGGAAAGCGGGGAGGATCATCAAGGACTCCAGTCACCCCAGCCATAAACTGTTCAGACTACTTCCATCAGGAAGGAGGTTCTGCAGCATCCGGTCCCGTACCAGCAGACTGAGAGACAGCTTTTTCCATCAGGCCATCAGACTGCTGAACACTTCATAGACACCTCACCCTCACTACTGGAACTTCAACATTATGCACTCCATACTGTATATAAATACCACTGTTTTGCACATACCAACCTCTGTATATTTTATATATCTTATTTTATTGTTTACTTTATTTCATTTGTAAAACATGTATATACATACTATATACACACTCAAACACACACACGTAGAAAAACATATTTAGTATACACATTCAGTAATGTATATACCTTTATATATTGTACATATATTTATTACTTTTTAGATTAGCCATTTTTATATTTTGCTTGTTTTACATTATTGTATTTTGCACAACTCTGTTGCTTGTGAAGCTCGCACACAAGAATTTCACTCACATGTACTGTACCAGTGTACCTGCACATGTGATGTGACAATAAAAGTGATTTGATTTGATTTGATTTGATTTGATTTAATATAACCAAGGATACTGGAAGACTGAGGTTTTGGGGTAGTTGAAAAAAGCAACTACAGTCATCTGAATAGTCTTGCAGATTAATTGCAGGGCTATTTTTGCACCGTTGATGTTCTCTAACCATCTGTCACCTTGTTTTTAATTAAAATTTGAGACACGGATCTTTGTCTCTTTGTCAGTGCAGGTTGTATCATCTGTTGTTATCATTTTGCATTTTCTTTAAACCATACAGTGATTTTTCTCTTTGCCTCATGTTTCTTAATGAACGCACATGCAGAATCTGTTTAACAGCTGACAACAGCCATTAACTGGCATTCTGTCTAATAGCATCCATAATGGATCAAGTTCATGTTTTTTAAGTTATCGTACGCAGCTCTCCATTTACACGTCAAAGTGAGATTCTTTTTTGATGAGTTGTTTATTTAGTGAAGCCCATTTAGTGGCACGGACACATTGAGTACTGCTAAGGGTCTCACTTATGTAATGGTCTTGTTGTTTTGGAGACAGGATATCAGAAATCTATTTTACCATATTCCCCTTTTTGCCTTTGTCAACACACTGTCGGTGTTAATCTGGATCAGCGAAAGTCACACTGGCACATTTGCGTGCATGAGTCCTCACTTGAGTTGTTTTTCTCAAAGGTGAGCCTGCAGGCCATAACACTCCCCGTACTGAAACTGAAGACATCAGCCAAGACCCTAAAGTGTAATATAAGATATAAATGACTGGAGGTATTACCTGTAGCACAAAGACATGAAGTGAAGAAGTAGCTCCCTCAACGCAGTGAGAAGATTGATTTGAGTGATACTTCTGTTGTTCCACTCTGTACGTTTTTGTTTTGCTCTTTAAATGAGCACGTGCAGCTTCTCTTGTAATGTTGCAGAGAGGGTAATAAAGCCTCACAGTGACTAAATCAGACGTTACAGAGCTTGGCAGGGAGCTGACAGTGAGTGAAACGGCACTATTGTCTGAGCTGACTGACACTCGGTGCTGCCATGCATCACCACCACTTTAATGTTACGCACTGCTGTTGAACGGTTCTGTAGGGTTTGATCGGGGTTAATGGCACGTTAATATGGCAATGAAAGATCAACCTCTGCTTAATGAAATATTTAGTGTTTACACGTCCTTCAACCGTGCCCCCTCTGGGCTTTTGATTTGGCTGCTGCAGGTCTTCTAAATCAGTGAGTGAACTGAGTCCCGAGGTCCTTTTCCTCCAGATGTAGGCGTGTGAAATGAAATGCAGCATAACACTGTTAAGAAAGCCTGAAAACTGAGATTAGTTGTTATTTGACTTGTGTGTATTAAAAAGAAAAACATGCTTCAACATAAATTGGATTAAAATGGGATTTCAGCCAAAATGGTGAAAGCTCATTTACATCCTGCTACAGAAGGCCTGCAGGTAAAACTACGCTGTGTGACCATATTCAGGAACAATGTTGCCTTTGCAACAATAATGCAAGTCTGACAAGATTTCTGGAAGGTGGGGCATTTGCTGTTTCCATGAGTGCGTGGCCCGCTGTGGGCAGCTGTGTAGCCCAGCCATCCTTCCAGGAAATTTGTTTTATCCCCCACAAAATAGCAGTAACTGTCTTATTTGTCATATATTTTACATGTTGACAGCTTTTGTCCTATATCGGGCATTTTCTGTTGATGCACTCTAAGATCAAAACATGACTAATGAATTGTGTAGCTGTACAGCTGATGAATTATCTTCTCATATGCTAGTTGTCATTTCAACATCACAAAGATGATAATTTAAACGATTAAAATGCCTCAAACAAAGCACACACAGTCCCTGCGTCGGTGCTGATCAGCGTGTGTTTGGTATAAATCACATGAGTGTAAATCAGGAAGGACAAACATTTTGTTCTCTTTTCACTGATGATCATGGGACAGAAAGGCAAAGTTGTACCACGTTGTTGATCATTTTGATTCATAACATTCTAATTTTTTTTACCTTTGCATCACTGAATGCTAAAAATGTCAACATTGCTTCTTTTGTAGAACGTTCCTCTGGTCCACTGTGTGTGTAACTCCTGTTGCAAGCGAACTGTATGTTCACACAAACCTGTTTTTATATCCCCACTGAGTCCCCACTTATTGACCTAATGCATTCAGTGCCAGTGCCCTCACAGCTTAATCCCTAACCGAACCTTAGCCCCTGACCTAATTCCCAAAAAGCAGTCTAAACTCACAAGGACCTCAACTTGTGTCCCCACAGTATTCCAGCTAGTGCTGTAAAATCAACAACAACTAAATGTGCTGACTTTAGGTAGGTATAAAAAGTAGGAACCAACCTAGATCTGTGATAGAAATGGAAATGTGAAGCTCTGCAGGGCTTTGCCTTTCTATATCCAGCTTTATGCAGTGCCCGTGCTGTGCAGGGGTTGCAAAGGGGAGATGTGAGGGTCGTCGGGTTGTTTCTAGTTTTAGACATGTCTCCTGCTTCCTCTCTCTCCCTCCCTCCCTCCCTCCCTCTCCTCCTCTATATGTGAATGTCTCACTCCAAGTGAGGTGTGATCTCTCTCCCTCTCTTTCTTGCTCGGTTTTTGTACGGTGCTCCCTAGCAGGACTGACGATCAGATGCAGGCATGGGAAAGCAGGGTTGTGGCCTTGCGCCATGGGGGCTCTCACCTCCTAGCTCTCCCCTCCTTTTCCTCCCACCTTCTTCTCTACCCTCTGGTCGACTGATAAGAGTCACATGAAAGACCTTCCTTTCCTCGGGTGGTGGGAACTCTGATGATAAGGTGGGCGATGTGGCAGCTGCTGGGCCTTCTCCAGGGAACAGGGAGTTCTCAGACTCCTCTGATACTGTTGTGCAGAGGGAATGAAGGTTGCAGGGCATGCATTTGCGTGTGTTCACTGAGCATTTGTGTGCGCGAGTTAGTTTGAAACCCTGAATAAATGTGGCATTTTTCTCATGCAGCAATGTCACAGCTTGTCAGACAAAAAAAAAAAAAAACTTCCCTCAAGTTTCATTCAAACAAATGCTAGCTCCCAAAATACTTTAACCTCAGACTCCCTGCTGCATCCTTGAGTATCTTACAGTGGCAGCACAACACTGTGTATCTGATGAAGGTTAACCAAAACACAGGTCACGATGGCCCTTCATGCCTCGACCTTGACTTGCTGTAAGCCCTCAGTGGTTCCGGGAAGAGCGCTGAAATGCACTGTTAAGGAAAACGAGTGCTTAGCTCACGTATATTTTTCTCAAGTCATACGAACAGTCAGAGTAATTACTCAAGTCAGAGTGAGTGATAAATCACTTTCAGACATATTCTGCCTCAAAGATTTGCCCTTGAATAACTGTGTGGCTTTGGGGGCTAATAATTTTTTTTTCTTTTTATAGTCTTATTAACAAAAATATAGACCGTGTCATGGGAGGCTACTCATTAATCTGATCTCTTATCTTGAGAAAATTAAAGTCGCAGAATACAAAAGCTGGCGTGAGAACTCATGAAGTGAGAGAACACATATCGTCAACCTTTGTGCTCGCGTCCCTGAGTGTGTCTCAGCCCAGCTGGAATACCAAATTTAACGTGATTCTGCCGGCTTTACCTCTATTTTCCAAGGTTGTTGTCTGTGTTAAAGGGAGGGTAATGAGCTGTCAATCAAATGACCAGGGTTTGATTCATGGGTAGCTTCCATGGAGGACAGAGTTATTTCTCCAGTGAAACCTGAAATGCGCTGACAGCTGATGAAAGAAACAAACAGCCACATTTGCATCACTGTATTGTTTTGAGTGTGTGTGTGTGCGTGCATCCGTGTGTGTTTGTGTGTGTGTGTGCGTGAGCTGCCATCACCTATTCAGTTTGACAGAAAATGTGATTATCGCTTCCTCTCCTGTGGTTTACCGTAGGGAAAGAGAGACGAGATGTGCGTGCGCGGTTGGACGGCGGCTCACGCAAAGTCTGTGGTCGTCTTCATACCCTGCTCTCAGCTGGATGCACCTTATGTGTCCCTGACACTTTCTCTCATTATTAGATACACCGCTTCCTGCTGGGGGAGGCCAGGTGTTGGTGATGCTGTCACGCACAAACCTCCAGTCAAGGTGCCTCGTGCTCATGTTCTCACAGCGCACAGCCACACACACACACAGGTAGTTTTAGAGGCGGACAGATGTAATATATTTATCAGCTCCTCACTGCTACACGGAGGAGGTGTTAGATTGTGGTCTGGAGAAGAGGAACTCAAAACTTCAGGATCCACTTTTCAGCTAATAGCTGTCCGGTCTGTGTGAAATATCAAGATGATGACGACAGGTGTAAAGTGGCTGTTCGCTTTTCCTAGACCAGCACAATAAAGAGTGCTGCACATAGAGAAAGTCCCTCTGCAGTGTCATCTAATGCTCCTGCCTTTCACCAGAAAAAAAAGTGCTCCTTTCCACTGGAGTAAAGAAAAAATTGAAGTAAAGGCTCAAATTCAATTACATTAAAACAATCTTAGCTTTCATCTTACATTTTAATTCAAGTTGTGTAGTTAATAAAGATAACCAATTACAGAAAGTAATGTCAACATATTTCCAAGAACTTACATCAGAAAACAATTATGCAGATAAACAGAAACACAAATGATTAATAGCAGAAGTAATGACCTGTCACCTGCCTGCAACATCATTATAAAAGAGATCTTCTAGCTGCATAACATATTCAAGGCCCTGTTGCTGCTGTTAAGCGGATACCATTGTTTATCCGTGACCACAAATATTTGATATTCTGTTATTCTACCCTGTGGAAGCATGAGTCTGACTCTTCTGAATTCATCATTACCAACTTGCGAAGCAGAAAATAATAAAAATGACAAAGACATTTTATTAGGAGAATAATCAAAGTATGTTGCTCAGCAAAACTGGAGCTTACACTGGCTGTATACTATACTTTTAGCTCCTTTTCTGAGCATTTATAGTTTTCCGTAGTTCTGGTATCGGTCCACAAAAAAGCACAAATTTACTGCTGATAATACTGCAGGTGTAAGTGCTCTACCCTTATGTTATAGTCAAGCCCCAATACTTTTTCACTTAGGCTACGTCCACACTAATGTGTTTTTGTTTGAAAACACATCGTTTTCTCTCCGTTTTGGCTTCCCGTCCACACTGAGATGGCGTTTTCCTCAAGGAAAAATGCAGCATTTTGAAAACGCTCTTGAAAACGCATACATTTCAAAACGGAGCTGTCCCGTCACAGTGTGGACACTCGAAAACGCAGACTTTCTAAAACGATGATGCATTTTAGTCATGTGATGCAGTCATGTAACCAATTAAATAAAGATAGCGGAGGGCATTATACAGCAGTTGTTTTGATTGCTCTCAATTTTGACAGCCCTAAAAAAAGATTAATATCAGTTTGTAGATGCTCCAGATAGCTTTTCTTCAAATTCTTTAATTCTCACTCGCTTTTGCGCATGTGCAGGACTGGAACGTAAGCGTTTTGGGCCGTTTCAATGTGGACGCACAACTCTGTGAAAACGACTGAAAACGCTAGAGTGGACGTGGAGCGTTTTCGGACGAAAACGCCGTTTTCAAGTCTATCCGGGCTAGTGTGGACATTGCCTTAGACACAAACTAGAGGTGGGCAGATTGATCCAAATGTCGACAGTACCGATACCAACACTGGTATTGGTAGTGGATCGATACTAGTGTGAAATGATCAATACTTTGTTTCCGTCCTCTATGTTCAGTACATAGCCTACTGAATTGTGTTATTTACTTATTTACTGGAAATGAAAAAAATCTACCTCAAACATGAACCCTTTTGTGTTGACTGTCACATCTATTTTATGTCATGACACACTGCTTTCACGGAAGTATCAGTATTGATATCGGGCCTGTATTTACTTGGTATAAGATCGATACCAAAATTGGTAGCATCGCACAGCACTAACACAAACTGAGGACGTTTTGTGGTCTAAGAACAGTTGTTGCCTTTAATTCCTGTTCACTCTTTTCTCTGTCAGTTATTATTTAGACTTAGTACTACTACTATCATTACTACTGCTGATGTCATAAGTAGTACTGTATGTGTTTTTTCACAATTTTTTATATATTTTTCGAGGTTGATCTTAAAAGAGAAGTGACTGCACTGAGCTGTTGTAGGTTTTTGCTGTTCTACCTCTTTCTTTGACATGGACCAATCAGATCTTTGTGTATAGTTTGTCTGCTAGTTTTTACTCAACCATGCTGACCATGAAACTCACAGGTGTTGTCCAATTGGCTTGACTGAAATCTTTAAATATAATAACTAAAATCATGTTTTGATTACCTAAAAATAATTAGAGGACTTTTAACCGAAGCAAAACCAATCAGGAAAAGTGCTGTTAGAACATAATTCAGTTAATTCATGGTATAATACTTGAAAATATAGGTTTGTGTGCTATCCAAGTATTTAATCAAACCTGTCCATGGAATGAGTAAAAAACTCCAGAGGAAAAGTTGGCAGCTTAGATTTAGAAGTTCTACAATCCACTAATTTCATTAAAGTCGCTCTCTATTATCTTTTTTCAGTATTTCACCTCAAATGGGCATATCTCTTCTTCAGGACTCATTCTCAGCCTTTTCCCATTAACCTTTTTTAAGTTATTTTCCACCAAGGTTCAGGTTAATGCTTATCCTGTTTAATTATTTCAAATTGTGGGCCAAAATCTGAGATTGTAATTATAGTTCATCGATTATCTCATATTTATTAATTGCACAGCTCCCCAATGCCAAAAAGCCTTTATAATTATAAAAATTTTGGTGAAAATCCTCTCCTCTATTTGGAAAAGGCAACATATCTGAATTACTGTGAGCCAAGGTGATCTTTGGAGAGAACATCCAGATAGGCAAATAACTCATTTTTGTTTTTTCCATTAGAGTGCTTTTACGTGATCGATTTATTAAAAACACACACATGTGAAAAGCAGTTTGGGCATAATGCATGGTAGGAACAAACAGGCAAAATAAACCACCAAGTAACAAACCTTTTTAATGTGAAGTGCTTGCAAACACCTAAATGTGGACAGATGTCCGCACAGGCTCCACAAGTGACTCTCACCGCCTGTGCTCTGTTTCAAGAATCAGACAAACCGAGTCACCTGATTAACTTTGATAGGAAAAAGGCATAACAGTTTTTACAGCTTGTTTTCCAGAGGATAGTCATTCATAATTTCGATTAATGAAAATCACCTTTATTTTTGGTTGTGCTTTCCCACTGCAAACATCTTTCTCCGTCTAATTCCCAGGATGTGAGTCGCATATTTAGTTGAACGTTTGGCAGCTGACATAGAAATAAAAGAGCTTCCAAAAAAGAAAAAAGAAATCACAGTTTATAATTCCTAATTAGCATTAGTATTCTATTCCATCTTATTTTTATCTGATTTCAAAAAATAAGAATCTCATTAATTCACCTGCATGTTTAATAAAACATGTGCATGAGACAAATGAAGCATCGTGAATTCAGAGTAATAGCTTTAAAATGGTGAGTGCTGTAAGTGAGTGCTGTCAAACATTTATTGTTACGGGCAACATTTCTTTCATTACTTCTACTCCTACTACAATAATAAATAAACTGTATGAATGTGCTAATTAGAGCACGATATCATCTCGCAAGATTTAGTGAATTTCGAGTAACCTTTGGCTACTTTCTGTTGAAAGGATTGTAAGTGATGCATTCTTGCAAAACGAGTCCTGAGATGACCTTTGCTGTCTTCATAAAAGTTCAGACCCAGACATATATGTGGCTTTTAAGGTTAGAGCGTGCTTTTTAATGACAGTTGTTTATGGCCTATTTAATTACAATCGGGTTAACAGTGGATTTGAAGCCAGGGACTGACTCATCTAATCACAACTTCAAAGCAGAATAATTTAGCAGTGGTCACTGAGGACTGGGCGCTGAGCAGTGGTGTGATAAATAAAAGGGGCTCGGCGGTGCCCTCTGTGCCCTTAAAGAGAAGCTGTCTCCCTGTGCACATCCACAGGCCAGCAATTACAGCTGACTGTTAGCTGCTTCTCTTTTTCTGCTCTATCGACATGTCAGCGCCCAACTCTGGGAGGACTGAGGATGAAAGAAGAGGCAGTGGAGACAGCAGCAGGAAATAGTAGCAGAGTTGGGATGAATTCACTTTTGGTGCAGTCACAAGGGACGTGGATATTTTGCGCTATTTACCACTTACTGCACAGGATGTTCACATATGGCTAGCCCATCCAATATATTGCCAAATACTTTATAAATGATTGCTTTACAGTTAGAATTATAATTTAAAAGAATACACAATGGACAAAAAAATAAAAAATAAAAAGTCCTTTTCCCCTCACAGATCACTTGCATCTACCAACTGAGGTGAACACTTGACAGATTTATGAGCGCTCTGTTCAAGCTGCCCTTTTTACTAGCAGCTCTGTCCCTGAAAGTGTCTGTGGATGCTTCTGGTCGATTGAATTTAAAGTGCAGTATACACAGCTTTATCATCGAAAGTGTGTGTTTGTTTTCGATTATCTCCACAGCCATTCATTGTAAAAACCTGTCACAGTTTAGCAATCTCGAGACTCTTGCAAACTTTTTTTTCTTCTTATGACGACTGGAGAAGACTGGGGAGTAAGTGTGAAATTGTACGTTGCAACAATTGGGTTTTATGTCGAATTCCACAGAAAAGAAGGTCATACTCTTGGACTCAGACTTCTTTCCCTTCACAGAGAGCCGGGCTTTGCCTATAAATAATCCTCGCACCCATTCGCTAAGACTGCTCAACGCCTTGCAATGGAAAAACAGCTGCGAGGAGAAACAATTCCTTCTCCTCGTTTCCTTTTTGTTTCTCTTTAATTGACTTTTTAACAAGGCTGTGTTCAAGTTGACCAGCTACACGCCTCTGTTCCAAACTACCACTCACACACACATATATACACTTCTCTTATTGGCTGTGGTTGGAAACTCATTAAAACCCTTTGTGTATGCTTGTGCAAAATGCTCCCAATTTCTGAATCAATGAGCTATGTGCAGAGGAGCATAAATGAACAACATGGTTATATGCATGATAATGGCAACCCTTCGCTTTCTGTCAGGGGAGGTCAAACTGAATAATGCATCTGACTGAAATGAAAACACCCTCTAGGGTGTATGTGGAGTAAATTATTTCAAGCTATTGTTATTAAGTCCTAGTGAGAACCTGTACGAGGACCAGGCTGGATCACTACTTTATTATACCACAAGGACAACAACAACAAAAAGTCACATGTTTCCATGGGACTCTGTGCCATCCTTGCAATAACTTCACGTAATCGTTTTCTAAATGACTTTATCAGTGTCTCACGTGGTTGTGGAGGAATTTGGCCCACATTGCTTTACAGTGTGACCTCAGTGCATTGGTGTTTGTGGGCATTCATTTTTGTACAGCTCTCTTAAGCATTCTTGATTCTTCTCTTTTTCAGCCATTCCTTTGCAGATTTACTGCCGTGCTTTGGATTGTTTTGCTGTTACCATGACCAAATGACCCAACATTTATCTCTAGAATATTATGGTATACAAATATATGCACATGCAGGGTGCCCGGGTCCTGTGGCTGCACCCAGCCTAAATCATCTCCCCTCCATGTCTGTGCTTGTCAAATAGTATGAGGTGTTTATGCTGATATGCTGTGTTTGGTTTTCACCGAAAATGGCACTGTGCACCACGGCCAGACATCTTTGCTTTGGTGTCGTCTGTCCACATGACATTGCTCCAGAAGTCTTGTAGTGTGTTCATATTCAACTTTGGAAACCTGAGCTTTGCTGACATTTTCTTTTAAGAGGCTTTCTGTTGTCCAGAAAAAGCCATACTTGTTTTCTAATCATGCTGTCATGAACTTTAACGTGCTAGCTGAGGCCTGCAGAGTGAGATGCAGGTTTTCTGCAGGTTCTCTGAGCATTGCAGTCTGACTTCAGAGGTGAATTTGCAGGGATCCCTCCTGGGAAAACCAGGAGATTGTGTAACACAGGAATGCACCAGACCAGCAAACTGCAAACACTTTTTAAAAAGAGTTTACATTTGTTGATGATTAATTAACCAAGTGCATTTGATTAGCAGTGATTGGCTGCTACTTACCCTCTTGATATGTATGGAAATTGTAAGGGTGTATTTAGTTTTTCACTGATCTTATGAAAACTTTCTTTTTCACATGACTGTGTATGGCAGAGACTACTGGTTTGAAATATGGTTTGAAATATATCTTAATATGTATCCACTATATGTTTATCTTCTAAATTAATATGATAGATACATAAAAACCAATGCTACAAACATCTGATATCAAGTAATGTTGTGGCTACATAAGAGATTTATTTTTCCTCAAAAAGTATCTTTGTAAGACAAGTATCTCTAAGTATCTTTGTGTCTTTGGAAAGCAAACCCATTGCTGACCTTGGAACAGCAAATTCAACCAACCAACAATCCATAATGGCAATGGCTCATAATAAAACTTACCACAAATGTACATTTTTGTCTAATAAAGCAACATATTAGAAACAAGGCTAAAAAGTTTCACTTCTTAACTTGAAGTTTTTCTCTTAATCTAAAATGAACCATTTGCCAGTGTAACTTCTTGCTCATACCAAACAATGCTACACTAAAGCAAAAATACCTCTGCATGCACTACAGCGTATTTTCTGATGTATTTAATTTGATTTCAGCCAGTTTTTAAAAGAAAGAAAGAAAAAAATAGCAGCTTTGCTGTTAGTTTGGTGTCACCAAAAAGAATCAGCAGATAAAAAAACAAACAAACAAACAAATGTTCAAAATTCTAACAAGCCAGAAATCCGACCAGCACCAGCTAACTGGACACAGCACATAGCTGCTCTGATACCGAGTGACGCCAAAGGCACCCGAGAGGCGAAAGCTCAAACGTTTGCCAATTCAACTGTCTGTAGATCACTCGCTCGCTGCTTTCGAGGAGACAGTTTTATATTGCACAGCAGGAAGAGAAGATTTCACACCAGTCGCCAAAATGAGCAGCAGTTTTGAATATCATAAATGTGCCCCAGCCGCAGAGGAGCGACGGAAGTTTCCTCCCTGCTGTAGCTCCACTTTGTGGTGTTGTCTGATAAGAGAAGGCTAAGTACTGTGCCTGCTGCAGGTTCCATTAAGTAGAAACTTCAAACTACATTTGAATGACTGTTTATTGCTTTAATTATGCTGGAGTTGCATGTCATTTTGAATTGTTTATATGTTTTTTTTTTCTTTTCTAAATGCAGCCAGATTAACCGGTAGAACAAAAGTATCATAATGGAAACACACTAATGATAAATTAGCTGAAAGCGTTGCACCTCTGTGTCCCTCAGATGTTTAGCAAGTGCTGCTAGGTTTGATGCCAGCTTTATAAATAAAAGTAATTTGGGGAATCGTTCTCAAGTAGTGAAAATAAGAGGTTGTTTATATCCTTTTAGCTTCCCTCTCCTTCCATTTGGCTTATTTACCTGTTTGAGCTGCCACAAGGCTGCTGGATTAGCAACCGCCCCAAGGGGTAGGCTGTTCACTTTATATGGTTTCCTCTCAAGTCTGTGCTATGCCTTTGAACACTCTTTATCTTCACATCTCTGCACTCGCCTGCAAATGGAGCACCACACAGGGGCTTCTTTGATATGAATTAGCAATAGGAAGGTGCCCGAGTCACTTGCGAAGCATACTTAATTTGTACAACACAAATTAATGTTCTAAAAATAATACTCTCGCACACCCTTTAAGGGGGCTCAAGGAGAGCTTGAAACAATAAGACTCAGACAGTGATGAGGTGCGACATTGAAAAATTAGCAGAGTCAAAATGTCACCTTCCCCCCTGAAGTGCCACAGCCAGGCAACCAAAAGAACAGAGGAAGAAGATGAATGAACGAGAGAGGCGCTGAGCATCTAATGTTAGCTGGAATCCCAGCTGACCAAAAAAAGGGAGTCAAAAAAAAAAGACTGACAGACTTCAAGGGAACTCGGGAGACCTTGCTGTTTTAGTGGGTCCCTTTTGCCCACTAAAGCAGGATGGCTAGAAATAGCAATTGTGTGACACTCGGCTCCTGCGGGCCCCGGGTGCTGTGAGCCAGCAGTGAAATGTGATGCTCGCTGCCATGCCTTTGCACTCCAACTGTTGTTGTTGTTTGGCTGCGGCGGAATCAGAGCGGGGACTCAGGGTTCTACTGTACACCCAAAGGAGAGTAGATTTCATATTCCAGAGTGAAATGCCTTCTGGCACTGTTCCGCCAGCCCTTGATTTGAATAGACAAGAGCTACTGGGGAGGATTGAGGGATAAAAGAGGCTGAGGGAGGAAAGTGACTGGAGCCTCAAGAACAGACGCACAGTCTATACGCTGCATCAGCAGTCAGACATATGGAGAAATGGAGCGCTGAGTGTGAAGTGACACTAAAAGAGACTCTGTCTTATTAAGTTAGCTAGAAAACTGAAAATACAATGTTAGGGGAGTTTGTTTACAGCTTTATGGAGTTTTTTTCTACTCTATCTCTCTATATAATACTTCCTTCTCCTGAATGATAAAATAACTTTATGTTTATATTACAGCTTTATTTTTCTGTCCATCCTGCATGGCTATAGGCTATAATGCATACTGCAACACCCATCACTAGACTAAAGAGGCCAGTTAGGTATAAAATTGAATGAATTTAGCATAAAATACTTTGGATGCTAAAAATGCTAAAAACTAGACATGTGACACGACTCGGTCACAGTTGATATGTTACATGCAGTTGGGAAAGATTCCTACCTGCTTATCACTCTGTTGCTCCATTTCCTGTTTTTGTTTTTTTAATCTCATTTGTCATTACTGGCATTAGCAAATTTAAATACTGAGAAAATAAAACATTAGTGAAACATACTTGGGCTTTTTCTAGATTAAACTGGTTTATTATGTATACAGAGACAAAACTAATATAGCTCATACAATATTCTCATAATAAATTCTAACTCATGGCTCTGTGAAGGTCCCACAGACGGCTTTGCAGACCATCGTCTACATGTTGTAGCTGTTAAAAGACCAGGGGGCAGTCTCACACATAGCTGGTTTATGGGCAACTCTCGCTTGTGCTCCAGCCATCGGAAAAGACTGTTGTTGCCATGCAGTATTTTTGTTACTTTCTTCTTTTAAATCACTGATATTTCTTTGTGCTTCTCCTGTTAATGGTAAGCTTTGCTGCTGCTCCCTTCTATGTTACGGTGTTGTGCCAAAAAGAGATTTCTAGTAGTAGTTACAAGATTGCCTGAATTTGAACATATCTCTAATGAGTGGTATCAAGTCATGACTTGACTCCTTTGTTTATCCAGGTAAAACGTGTTAACTACAGTTTTATCAAGATAAGTGGCCAAAAAGACCAAAATACTTGAGAAACAGGGCATCTCTTTATTTTAGATAAAACCCCTTTATCTAAAATCCTGTTGAGTACTGCTTATTTATCGATATTAGCAAAGATATTGCCAATTAACACACATAAGCATTGGAAATCACTTTTTAAGAGTGTTACTTTGTGTCACAACACCAGCTCACTTTTCAAACAATCAGCATTCAAGCTACGCATAGCCGTCCACATCAAGCTGTAGTCCTCCAAGGACCCAGCGTGTTTGCATTGTTGCATACCTCTTTGTGTAGACAAATGCCTATGCAAAAAGGACACAAACGCAATACCATAAACTCATAACACTTCACACTGCTTCTTCTTTATGCTTGCAGATGTGTTGCTATTAGCTGCAGCAACAAGTACTAATGGTACCTCCAGCAATAATATATGGAAGAAGCTAGGGATACTCTTAGAAATGTAATGTTACATAAATGTAGCAGGAACGCTACCAGGGCTCAAAGAGTAAGGAGACACTGTTCTGGCAGGTTAGCAGTGCTGGCAGAAGTCTTCTTTTCTCACAGGAATATAGTGATGCAGATCTGTCATCGTTATATGTCAGCCTACACATTGAACAGAATTTTAATTTGATGCCTAGTGGGTTAGTTGTACCGATCACTTTTTGTCGTACATCCCTGCGACAGAAATATCTGTTTATATCTGACTCCATAACCAAAAGCTATTGGTGTAACTAACTAGTAAGCTACCTGAGTATGTTTAACTATGTTGAGGGTGTATGGGACCTGATTCACATGAACAGAGAATGTTTTAATGGCAAAGCTGGAGAAAAGCTGGTGCAAAAGGATGCCAGTCAAGAGTAACAGTGAAACATTGCACCAGTGACTCATCTGTCTTCTCCAAACCAGGAAGAGGTCAACTTTCACAACACTGGAAGGAACATCGGTGTGTGTGGACTTGGCATGTGTGCTGTTCTTGCCACCTCACGCGCTTGCACTGGCAGTATTTACAATGCGATGTGCACTCTTAGACCTGAACACACTTAAGTTGTTTTTTGTTTGTTTTTTAATATCCTTTTCATTCCATCGCCTCAAAGGATTAATCAGAGGCTTTTAAAATCCAGCTGCAAATAAGCAGACATGTCTCCTTCTCCTCCCTTTGACCTGAATGCAGCAGAAACCTTCCTTCCCCTTTAGTAAAGACTGCCATGGGAGCACATCAAACACATGCCCTCTGCACCTGAGGCAATGAAAAATAAATCAACAAACAAATGAATAAGTAATCACAAAGGGGGGGGGGATAAAAAAACACAAGGAACCTTTAAAATATGTGTGAAAAAAATGCATTTATCTGCACAGTTCTTCTGTTTCTGAGCCTTTTGTGTTTGCGATAATCCAGCGTGTATTTTGGGAAACATACTGGCTCCCTGATCTCATTAGATTTATGTTCATTGTTCTTTTCCTGATCTAAGAAGATGTAAAAAGGCTTTAGTGGGTTGATTTTATGTACGGCAATGTTGGATGCACAGTGTTCGTCATTCCCCACAGGCTTTTTGCATTTGAGCCAGCAATATAGGAGTGAAAACACCTTTTTTGATGCTGGGTTATGTCTTTGCATGAACAGTTGAATATAGTAGAGGGTTTCTTTCATCCTGCGAAAGAGCTCCGTACCTTGATGTTTTCGAAATAGCTTCCCTGTGATAAGATTTCAGAGGGATCATCCAGATGGTCACACCTATGTGCACAGCTGTGTGAAAGAGCTGTAAATTTAATAGAGAAATAAGAGCAATGGAGCTCATTCAACTGGCAGCGGGGTTATTTTTGAAGTCCTATAAAAACGTTGTAATATCATAAAGACAGTAAACCATTTAGTGTGCATTTAATTATTTCTAGAGATACTTCAAATGGCGCTGTGTTCAAAAGTTAAAAAAAGAAGAAACTAACTCTGCTTGTTACTGAGCTGCAGCCAGATTTACTGACCCATGCTGTTTGTAGCTTGTGCATATCTGCTGAGCCTTGTCAATCAACTCCTAATGTGCATTAGGTTCTGCTTCTAATGTAAACATGGAGGTCATTAATTCACATCAAGGACACCTCTGTAATAGACTTTTATCACGCAAATACAGCGGCTGCTAGTTTGCAAACAGCTTAGCAAGCTACAAGCGTTCCTTGTGCTTTGATTTGATGCTAAGTGCTTCATCAATCACAATCCCAGACAGATCATTAGAGGCTTCTAGGATGACAAGACCAGCCAAAACATCTACAGCAGATTGCTCCAGACCACCCCTCAAACCTTTAATTACGCCCGAGGTTGGCAGATATCAAAGACATGCAGTGATAAGTGACTCACTCAATAGTAGCCATTACTTAAAGAAACTTGTTAGTGTCAGAGTTTTAAATGACTTGCACTATGTCGGCGTCCCCCAAAAAACCTGTGTGTTTCTGTATAACAGAAAAGGTAATGCTCGAAGTGGCTCATCGAGGCGATTACTTGCTCCACAGCACAGTGCCGTTTTTAATAACAGAGCTCCAGCTCGATTGTTTCGGGCTTCAGATTTAAGTGGTGGACTTTGCATCCAGATGGTTGCCGCGCTGACGCCCCTGTCAGCGTGGGTTAGAGCCACAAAGATAATGCCGACTTCGGTTTAGCTGATAAAAACCAAGAGTTGCATCGCAGCTTGTTAAAGGTAAATTTCCTAGCATAGCTCACCCTGACATTTGGCACAGATGTTTAATTTCCCTCAGAGTGAGCTGCTGCAGCTTTCATGATTGGCTAACCTTTTATCTACTGCAACGCTCGTTTCAAACTTTGAGCTTTTCAAATTCTCAGCTGTAGTTTGTGTTTAGTGCTAATTAGGAAATATTTTCATGCTAAAATACTAGCATCCAATTGTCTGTGACACAAGTATCATGCTCTTAACATGATTTAATACCTCAGTAACAGTTATTATAGTTTTCTATTTTCACGTTATTATTATATGGAGAGTTCATATACTCTTCATATACTCTCAATTTGTCATTGAGAGTATATGTTCTTTTAACTGTTAGTCAAATTTTTATTTTTATTTTAGTTAAGTAAAATGTGTTTCCACAGCTTGTTTGAGTTTTTAGCTTAGCTTTAGTTTAACTTTCAGCATGTAAGCATTTAATGAGTTGCCGGTTTCATATAACACATATAGTAGAGCTTATTCGTGTTTATGTTGTTCATTTATATACATATGTATATTTACTTATCTAAAATTTTCATCTCATTTAGCATATTTGCTTTCAATAAAACCAACATGGCTGAAGCCGAGTGCTCCATACACCTTTTTGGGATATAATTTTGGCTGCGATCATATTTTATGTGGTTAATATGCTGCACAAAGATGAGTACCAGGTAACCATCATACTCAGGCCAGTGGTAAAGGGCTCAAAGATAATATATTCTGTTCAAGGATAACATAATGAATGCTAGCAGGTCAGTGGTGGTTTCTCCCATTTCTACAGTAAGAATGATTAAAAATGATAAATTTGACACGTCAGTACTATTTTCTAATTTTCCTAACATCTACATGCCCCATGACATAACCAAGACAAGATGAAAACTGGATTCTCCTACACAAAAAATGTGCACTCACAGCTTAAAAATATTGTAAGCTCATTCTTACAGGACTCGATGTAAGAGTCACATTTTTACATTTGTTGAAAAAACATGAAAAAAAAGAAAATCTTTTCCTTAAACAACCTTTGCTCAACTCCTCTGCTTCGGGGTCTGAGAATTTGACAGCTACAGATGCACTATGCAGCTCCCAGCAAGCACACTAAGTAAACTTTGCCTCAAACAAATAAAGGGTATAAAAGGACTTTGTTCAGTATGCACTCACATTGCGAGCAAAGCATGCCCTTTTGTCCTTCTTGCCCACCTGTCTAATGGAAACACTGCGCTGCGCCAGTGTAACACCTTGGGAATGATTGCTTACGTGCGCGCTTGTGTTTGTGTGCGCCAGGCTGCTTGTGCTGTAGGACAGTTCGTTATCTCTCAGATGAGCGGCTGGGTGATACATATCCAAGCAGACAGGCGTCGGCCAGGGTCACGGGGTGACTGTCACCTGCGTGTGTGCCGAGAGACTAGATCCTAAAGAGATCATGTCCAGACACATTTCCTTCCACCGGGTCCTCCGTCAGTTACTCTGGGGTCCAAGTGCCCCCTGGCGAGCAGAAGCGAGAAAAGTCCCTGAGCGAGATGAGCTAGGGCTGATTTTTATTTAGCACTTTGTCATCAAACCAAACTTGGCTATACACAGAATTTTCCAGCCTAATTATAATTTAAAACCCCAGATGGCCCACGAACTACACTACTAATATAAATATTCAGCATATTTCTATATAGCCCACAGCTTCACACCCCCACCCCCCCACCCCTGCTCCGTTCTGGATATAGATCCAGCATAGCATCAATGACTTGTTTGCCTCAGGAGAGTTGTAGTGCTTATTCCAGCAGACAGAGCAAGGAGATCACATGAATATCAGATCCCGGCGGAGCTGTAGCTTTGGCTGCTGTTTAAAGCCCAATCAATGAAAGAAACATGACCCGCGTCTATCTGTTGTGTATAGGACGACAAGCTGTTTCTTGGAAGACCGCATGATGTGCATGATTCAGGAAAGGGAGAAAATAGGAAAAGGATCCGCAATGGATACAGTATCCTTCGTAAAAGATTTACAGCACTGTTAGGCATATAATTTAATGACTACACTTTACACCTGAGCAAATTGTTGAACAGCGGCAAAACGCAACAGAAGCTCTGTGGATTTTAGCTTGCTGACTATGAAGATCTGACTTATTTAGCTGCAGGCACAGGCTGCATTCAATGTCCAGAGCTATTAGTGATTCCTGTACTACTAAAGCGCTGCTCCGGGGTACCCATTTCCTTGCATTAATGTCTACCTTCCACCACAGCAAATCAAAGGCTTATCTAATGCCTTTGCCTATCTTAGCATACTCTCTAAATATCACAGGTTAGAAGGCTGAGGGGCTATACTATACGATGGTCAGAATGAAACGGAGAAAGATAGAAACATGCCATTTTTTGTACATTTCAAAGCAGAACAATTTATTATCAAGAACAAGAATATCAAAGGAGAGGGGGAAAAAAACTTCATCAGTTTCATAAACTTGTTTTCACTGCAATTTCACCACTTAACACTTCCAGCACAGAGAGAATGACTTATTAAGCTTGAAGGTTCTTCTTTTTAATCTTACGCCTGTAGTTACAGTTTTTCACATTTTTTGCCGTTATCGTGTAAATATAGAACTCCTCTGCTGAAACCAGAGATTACAACAGTAGTTATTAAGAGGCTATTCAAAAGTTTTTAAACGTCCTTAAAGTGCTTCATAGCCTCCCGCCTCCCGCATTTTTTAAAATTTTTTGTCCTCGTCACAGACAAGATAGTGGCTCTGTTAAGAATGCGAACTGGGTTTTTTTATTGCCAGTCGAAGGTGCGCTTCACCAGCCTGAAGAAGGTGCGGTTGTGTTCTTGAAGGTAGGAGCGGAGCTGCTGGAGCACAGTGCTGTTAACAGCAGGATGAGGTCGTCCCTTAGACTCGTGCAGACAGCGTTCTCGGCCATCACTGCGGATGCAGTAAAACCCCTTGGTCTGATTGAAGTAGAAGTTGGTGGATACTATCCTGGGTGGCAAGTTAAGGAAGCGCTCCACCCTCTGAAGCTCTGGGAGGGGATCACGGATCAGAGCGTCACCGTCTACTATGTGTATCTGTTCTAAGGGAAAGTGGCGCAGCCAGTTGCGCATGTGGACGTCGTACAGGCTCCTCTGAATGGCCTTGTACCTCATATTCAGCGCTCCGTTGCGCACTAGCAGGTTTTCAATGGCTTGAACCGGCTTGTGGTTCTCCAGCCGGTTAAAGTACACCTGGGTGTAGTCGGAGATGACCCGCTCAGCTGGGTCTCGCAAGATCAGCAGCAGCTTAATGGAAGAGTTCATGGCACAGATACGTTCGGGTGCAAGGGCTGAAGTGAAATAGCCTGGAGTTTTCTCTATTGTGATCTGGTGTGGGTAAGAGTAGGGCATTAACTCACGGTACCACTCAAAGCCCTTGGCGTAGTTCTCATCCCAGTCAAAGAAGTGCACCTCGGTGGCGGCGGCAGCCACTTCAGGGTGTATGTCCAACATCTCCAACAGCGCTCTTGTGCCACCTTTGCGTACCCCAATAATGATACTATGTGGGGCTCGTTTGCTTGTTCCCGGGGGTGGAGATGTGGTTACATCTCCAGAGACATTTGCTAGTAGGCCGGTGTCAAGGTCCACGGCGTCCAGTGTAATCCCAAATCCTGCCTCAGGTGGGGCAGCGTATGTCTGAAGAACCAGGAGAAAGGCTGATGCCAGAAAACAGGCCATGGTGATGGACTGAAGTGGAGACTTGCAAAGAGTCAGTAGAAGAAAGAAGGCTGTGGCTTAGCTGTGGACCAAAGCTGACTTTCTGAACTCAGTGGTGCTAAGAAATGCAGTCTTTGTCTGCCATTGAATATGAACTGGAGACGGAGGACGAATCAGTCTGCGGCACATCTGCAGGGAGGAACAAAGACAAAAAAGAGAAAGAAGAAAGGGCTTTTAGATTTCAGGCATATAATGAAGAATGAATGTCTGTATTATACTGAAATGGCACCTTCCTCATTCCCATGAAAAAGCAATCCAGCCATAAATACAATCCATGTCTGTTATAAGTGTATGATCTCAAAAGGATAATCTCAATTCATCTTTCTTTGAGTCTCTTTTAATCCTCCCTCTTCCCATCTGCTTTCTCTTCTCACTCTATAAAGTCACTTTCAATTGATACTGTAATTTCTCGGTGCGAAAAACATTTAGCCAGACAGCTCATCAGAAAAAGTGTCTGAAATATGCAATTGAGTCTGAAGGCCAAAAGATGAGGCCAGAGTTCTTTGTCTTCCTTCAGCAGGTCAAAATCCACACCTGTATCAATACGCACCTACCCACAGCACTGAAACTAAGAGACTGTAAAGACAAATTTATTGCCGGAAATCAGATGAGTTCCCACTCTAGGTGGCTTTGATTTTCTATACGAGCCGGGAAAGATCGATACCAGAGCAGTGAAATCCAGCAAACAACAAGGAGAAGGATTTAGGGTGTTAGGTTTGACTTATAATATTGCTGAGGAGCCCTTCAAAAGCATGGGAAAATTGAATGTCGCTGCCTCGTCTTTTTTAACTTTTGATCCTTTCTATAAGGCCTTTTAAATATTTTAATATTCGCCTTGTTTTTCTTGCCTTCAACAAGCGCTAGTCAAATGGTGTGCCTCAACTTCAGCAAGAAAAAAGGGAAAAAAACATCTCTCTAGCAATAAATGTATACATATATATATATATTTAACGCCATGGAATTAATTGAAATGGCAAAAGTCTTCAGATATTTTTAACGAGGAAAGGCAGCCAAGAAAGCTGCTGCTTACTCTGTGCTAGTCAAAACAACAGGGATGGGCTATGCAAACATCCAGATTCAACAGCAAAGGTCACGGTAAGGCAATCCAAACAAGCACACATATTCCCATCCTGGGAACACATGGCTGCACACGCACACACACACACATGCATATTATTTCAAATGCATACAGTAGACAATTTTTTCCCTACCTCGTCCCTCATAATGTAGACCACAAATGGGTTTCTTTCAAATGCAATTTAAAAACTGGGTGTTTCTGTGGAAGTAACTTCGTCACCTTTTGAACGTTTCAGCACACTGGGTATAATTTCCCTCCCAACTAAGACGCTGAATTCCTGGCTCACAGTCTGTAGATGGCATTTACTGTAATTACATGTATTGGGGTTTTCTAGGAGGAAAGGATATTTTTTAAAATAAATTTGATCTTTCATTTCTTTGATCACAGCAGGGAGGCTGCCTGTTTCGGCAGTTATTTTTCTCAGCAATCTTTTCCTTCCAAGCCCCCCCCCACCACCAAAAAAAAATATATATATATATTTTTTTTTAGAGAAAATCACACACTCAGTCATTTATTTTATGTTTAAAGAAAGGCTGAAAAAAGTCCTTTCCCTACCTAATTTATGCACCAAACCAGCGGTGTGAAATAACGATCAGTTTGACTCCAGAATGATCAGCCATTACAATAATTTAAGATAAGTTTGTGGGACACGCTCATTCCGGACTGATGAAAGTATGAAAGTGTAATCTTTGCATAGAAACTGTCAACACATTGTGAGGGGATCATAGATTTGTGAGGCGCACATAGACGATCTAAATCTGCGCACTTGAGTTGTTTTTAGCGGGCCAACTGTTATCATTAATCCTCTGCTTGCAGAAATGCTCAGCCTTCAGCACAATTTAATCACAGAAGCCGTCTCTTAATTAAGTGAAGAGTGTAACTACCAACGCGCAGAGCACATTTCTGCAGTGTCACCAGTGGCTTTCTCTCACCTTACAGAGTCTTTCAACCATATAAAGCCTGTGACACATGCCTCCCCCTCCCCAGTTCCACATTATGATCTGTGGTCTGAGTGTGGGACTGGGCCCGTGTTCTGAACGCGGGAGAGCTGACCTGCCCTACAGGAGCCGGGATGGTGCGAGGAGGCACTTATGTGCTGTGACAGCCTCGCCTGCCTGTCAGCGTTTCCCTGGCAGAGAGCTGCCAAGTCCAATGCTAACAGCCAGGCAGCCAGACGAGCTTTCTGTCTCATCCAATTCCCCCCACACCTCTCACAGTACAGCACCACCTGGAAGGAGCCATTGTTTTGCATTCCACCGGGCCTTATTGCTTTATTCTGCACTTGATGTGTATCTTTCCAGCTTTTCAATCGGCACATGGCAGCCACAATATCTGGCAGACCACTTAACCAAGAATATATCCGCTGAAGACTGCGGGAACCAGTGGAAGGTTACACAGCACAGGCTGGCAGGGGATAACTATGGCCACACTGAGTTTTGTGTGCAGGATATAGCATCTGTTTGGTGTCTCATTGCTGCTTCACAGCATCAGAACCTAGATTCAGATTGTAGAACTGGACACATTTTTGCTTGAACACTCAAAAAAAATTTCTGCCTAAATTGCTGACTTTAAATAATTTAATTGCATATACATTTTTTGTAACTTTGTTCTATAATATAAAATGTTAAACTGAACAGAATCTGCTCAAATGCACAGTCACCTCAAGGTGCTTTATTTTGTAAGGTAAAGACCCTACAATAACTGGAATAATAATACACCCCAGCAACCACATGACCCCCTATGAGCAAGTACTTGATGACAGTGGGAAGGAAAAACTCCCTTTCAACAGGAAAAAACCTCCATGAGAGGATCAGGGATGGGCAACCATCTGCCACAACAAAAATAAATGTTTCATTTTTTACATTTTAGTTACATTTTACTCAAACTCATTGCTTCATTTTTATTGAGGGTGAAAAATCCAATTTTTTCAGTGTAGAGTTTTAATGTTTTCCTCTGGCTAACTTTCTTCAGGCACTCTAAAGGCATAACAGTGCCGCCGGGCCACGAATGTCAAGGCGGTGGAAATGCTTTTAAACCTGTTCTGTTGTTTGCATTTTTCATCTTGAACCAGACATATCCTGATTTGCTGTGCTAAATAGACACTGGCAGCATTCTGACCTAAGCCATGACGTGAACATCTTTAATCCTTTAGCACTGCAGCGCTACTCCTTAACCTGATGATACCATATATAAGAACGATCCCAGTGGCAATGAGGCATAATAAATTTCCAGAAAAGAAAAAAGTAACATTTAATACTTAATATTCCCAGATAGACAGAATTAAGGTATCGCACTATCAGTGCATTACTAATATGAACCATTAATACCTCATGAATTAGAGTCAATCCCTCCCTCTCTTTCAAAATGGTGAGACGTTTTTAATTAGATTGGGGTGGGGGTGGGGGGCAGCTTTGGACGGGAAGCAACGACCACACTTTTACTGAATTAGTTTTACATGCATTAGCTCTGTGAGTGTCCACTCGTGCTGAAGATGTCTCCCTGCCCCGCACACTGGGATATTCTCCATCCTCTTTTTGACCCTGATTATGTATAAGTGGGTATGGAAATTGAACTCGGTAAAGTCGGAGGCACAGTTGCTGAGATAACAAAAATCTAAAACTCTGCACCACACTCGCCACTCGAACCCATAATTCTGAGCCTCCGCACACACGCATACACACACGTACGAGAGCTGCCCTTCGCTGACCATTATCCAGACTTTAAAACTATTCTGGCACCGGAGCAAAAGTGCAGCGTACCACCTGAGCAGACAGCTCCGCCAACAGTTCTGCACTATTCATTATATCCCACCAGGCTAAGAGGAGGGCTCCACAGGTTCCAGGCACCACGGGATGCCAGGTTCCCACTAATTAACCCAAACAGCCGCCTCTATACATCTACAGCGGAAAAAAAAAAAGCCTCATTCATATTCAACAGGCCCCCCTGCCATTAACTGTGGCAGGCAGCAGGTATTGCACAGGGTGCTTTGTTTTTTTAATGGCTGCTCATTAGAGACGTTAGTACAAAATAATTATTACTGCAATAAAGCTTGATTACAAAGGGTGGCTTTTGCTATTAAACGAATTCAAGTGAGGAAGTTAAAAAAAAATTAATCAATATTACTATCCATTTTTCTTGTGTGGTCACACATTTTAAATCATTTAGCACCACAAGTAAACATAAACACACACAGATTGTTTTACTTGTTTGATCTAAGCATAAGAATCTGCCGTTGCTCTTATCTACTGCTTGTTTATTTGACTTCAATCCATCCCACACTCTTGCGTCTCCACTTCGCTGTCATCCAGCGTTGCTAGACGATCCCGTGTGAGAGGCTCTGACCCGTCCGTCCAGTCACTTTGGACACAGAAACACATGCACTTTCACTCTGTTTTTGTTTTGCACTTTCCCACTTTCTTTCCTCACCCATCCTCTCCAGTAGGCCTTCAGAAACCACTACAATATATTTTTTCCCACCCACCCACATCCAAACTGGAACTCTGAAACTTCACTCCCACATGCAGGACTGATTTTAAATTATGGATGCATTTTGGTTCGCAGTGGGATTCCTGGCTCACTTGATTAATTTCTATTGCAACAACTTCAGGCTTCAGCTACGTACTGAGGACAAAGACAAAGCTTTTCTTTCTTTCTTAACCTAAACTACATAGATGCAGTATAAACAGACGGCATGAAAGCCAGCAGAGCTTTAAGAAACTCACACGTTTAGTTTCTCAGATGTAAAATCCTTAACTTCCAACCCTGTGCTGCATCAGCATGCAAAGGGGTTTTGAAGGGACACCTTGAGCCCTGTGAAGCATTCCAATCCCTGTTCAAAGCTAGCTTCATCATGATGTGAACAAATAATGAGTGAGTATTCCCCCTCTGTTTACAATAATGGTATATTACAACTGTTAACTGGTGAGTATAAGAGAAGAAGGCTGTGGGGTAGCTCGAGAACACAGTGTTGCCACTTTTAATCTCCAGGCTGGTAAAGAAAATATAATCGGGGAAGAACAATGCTTTTTTCTCATTAGAAAGCCAACAGATGTGCCCTTGAATGACTTGCCCATATGCAAGGCATTTAACCCCTGAATAGGAGAGAGAGAGTTTGAGCCTGTTCTGAACATCAACTATAGGCTCAGAGATAGCGCTATTGTGATGTTGGCATTAACCAAGGTTAATGTGGAGGCGTGTTCACACGGAGCTGTTAGTATTGGGCGATTGTTGTCGTATGCGCTCTTTTCCACAGCTCATTCAATAACTAGTATAGAAGAAGAAGAGGATGATGAATCCGTTTTCATCAGGTCTTTCTGAGAAGACAGTTTGTGATGATTATGACAGTTTCAACAGAAGCCTTCAAAAAGGAGGATTTGTTGCAGCACTGCTTTACATATAACATATATGCATTAATTTGGGCTAGATGTACCTAATAAAGTGACATTTGGCAGTGGCAAAAGCATCAGAGTAATCCTCTCCTTTGGGGCCACCTGCTGGTAAAGTATCTCTAAGTTATATCATAAGAACTGAGCACTTCCTGTGTTTACCAAAGGATCAACACAAGAAAAAAACAGAAAGAAACTTTCACTGATCATGGTCAAGGAAAGACTTCAACACCCTCTCCAAGCCTTTTTGATACTCCTGTAGCCACAGTTGCTGATATAATGAGAAAATCTAATGTCCATTTGGGCTGTGACCAACCTTCCCTCGAAAACTAACCCCACACTGAACAGTAGGAGAGTTTGAAACACTAAGCTAACCTTCGTGATTGTGTCTGCTTGTTGCATGCATCCCTTTCATAATGAAAGTGGTTTCGATGAAATAAGACCCTGGAAGAGTACACTTTTTGAAAGACAAACATAAAAAAGCCTGACTGGTGTTTGGTAAAAATGCATGTTTACAAGCCGCAATGCTTGTGAAAGGATGTACTTTGGACACATGAAACCAAATTAAAGCTTTTTTGTTTCTTTTTTCTTTTGGTAAAACATATCAGCTCTGTATTCTCAGAGGGAAAATTAAGCTCTGTAAATCAGATTCCAAAAGTACTCTTTGGTTCTTTTTTTTACCTTTTCTTCAGTCTCTCTTCACGTTCAGGAACAAAGAGCACACGGTGCTCTCATTATTTTTCCCATGCCAGCCTATGTAGGTGTGTTTTAAGCCCCTTTTCTCTCTGATTTCTGTGCCAGCCTCGACTCGTTTTCTGAATGAACTCACAGGGTTTCTGCCTGGTTTAGTGTTGATGCAGGGCAACTGCTTAATTCAACAGTGTAATGTATTCAGTTCGTAAAAAATGCACTTTTTTAAGCTATATTAAGGGCAGCCTTGGAATGCCATGTTCATCTAATCCCTGCTTAACTTTCAGTCTTTAAATCAGGCCCTGGAAGTGTGATAAAATGCCATAACTATGACAAACTATTGATGCAGACAACTCAGCAGCATTTTACAAACACTGATGCTGGAGAAACAATATTTCCCTGTTTTGAGAAGACTGCAGCTCTGATGGGAAGCAGTATCGGGCTATTTTTGGAGCGCATGAGTAAGACAATGACCTAATCCACACCCACATGTCAGCAAAGGCATTCATTAACAGTGGATGTAATCTGTCATTTGCTTTTACACTCAAACGCATTTGGCCTCGGGCCCTAATTACAGTCTTTTATCTGTGATTTTCTATAAGTTGAGTTAAACTTTCACTGTATAGCAGTCGTTTCAGCTTTTTTTTTCCACCCGTAGAGTGGTTCAGTGTGCAACGTAAGCTCTTCCAATTACCAATCCTTCTGCCCACTGCCATCTGTGCACACGCACATGAGCCACCCAACTTGACGAAGGCCTGCGCCACATAAACAAATGTATGTTTCTGCTAGATTGGCAACGTTTGAATAAGGATCTTTATCGACAAACAACGCATCGTAGCATTTTATATAAAATGCTGTTGCTTTTCCCGATTGCCTGGGTCAAACAATGCCACGGAGCACTGTCATTTCGCCATGGCAACACCCCTCCAGTTACCCAGCCTAAATGCACCATTGTTCAACTGCCACGGGATTGCTCTCGCAGTCCCGCAGTCTTCGGCCCAGGCCTCCTCCAGTTTAGCCCTGACATTTGTCAATGCTCTGAGATTTATTTCAAGCACCAACTGACATTGTCTGGATTCCCAGAAGGCATTTTCACAGATAAAATAGGCTGACTTGCTCATCACCCTTGGATGAGTGGAGGCAACCAATCCCAGGGACACTGACTCACTCAGGAAAGTGTTCCGCGGTCCGTCAGAAACAACAACAGACTATGAGAAGGAATTCAATCAGAGTGTGGCCTGATGATCCTCATTCAGCCTGCCACTTCTGATAAAGCACCTATGCTTTCCACAGAATCAAGCTCCCCGCTCCGCAATAGCCTCCTCATCTCACGAAGATAAAGCTAATTTTGCTGTGCCCCAATTTAATGCTGCTGTAATTCTTTTCCCATCACACCTTTTCCTGCTTCTCACAATGAGTCTGATCTTCTCTGTGTAAAGTAATTGATCTGCGGTTCATCACAGAGGGAACACTGCGAAATGCCGACTTAATCAAAACAAACGCACCGGCTTCGTGCTCCCTTCGTGGGTCTAAGTCTGCGGAATGCCAGCGCTTTCGCCCCGAGTCACGCAGGCATCCTGCAAACACCAATATACACATACATTATGGATGAATTACTTCATCAAATAAAAAGCAGGCCATCTTGTAATGAACAGCGAGGATACTCTTAATCTTTGATGAGGCCGATGTGATGAATAGTTTAATGAGAAAAAACTATGGCAAGGCCTGCCGGGTACTGACGATGATATCAAAGCTCTGATGAGTAAAGTGAGAAAAATGTGCAACGTTTAGAGAATTTTATGATTTTTTTTCCGTACCGTTGTTTATTAAATGGCATCAATCTTACAGCTCATAAACAGCATTACAGAATACACTGAGCGTAATCCCACCTTGCCAAGTGTTGAGTTATGCAGAGAGTAAACTGTACTCGAGGGCAAAGCGCGTAATACATATTAACTAAGGTGTACACGCACACACACACACTAGGGGCATGCTGTTTTCCTCCAAGAGGTCAACTTATATCTTGTGTTTATTTTCCCACACTACAGCTGGTGTGTGCAGTTGGAAAACCTTTCACGATCTGGCACAGCAGCGTTCTATTGGAAGGCACATGCCATGGATCTGCCAGTGTTTTCCCGCCATCACAAATATGTATTCAGTACTGCAGAACTCGAGGTTTAGTATTTGGACCTTCTGTGATTTGCTGTTGGCTGCCAAGCGCTGGAGTGATTCAACACCAGGCGGCAGTTAGCAAGCTAATAATAACACATTCATCTTAAAACCATTTAGCACAGAGGTGTCCTGCATTCACTTGCATCCAAGCATTATGCAGTTAGATGTGTCAGTAGTGGTTACACCGGGATATCACTGGCATACATGCAGTAAATAAACAAGCAGAAGCGCACTCTGGAAACACAGTGAGCACAAGTAAAGCATGCTCAGGTAGGAATTCAATGTATCCCATAAGAGGCAATAAAAATAGACACCTGACAATTAGCAAACTGTGATGGAGTTCAGCAAAGTCAGGGAGCAGCGGTCAGCTCGACTGGCTCGGCTATCATATTAGTGCAGAGCCAGGATCGTCTTGATTTGTTTGTGCAGTACGTGTGAATGACGAATCAGTCAAGCGTGACTGAGAGATACAGAGATGGGAAATGCAAGGAGCATCAGATTGGCGGTGACAGACGCCCATTTCTGGGATGTCGCTTTAGCCGCAGCGAAGGACCTTGAACTTGAACTTTCACGGTATCGAGCTACCTCATCTGCATAAGTAATTCAAGTTGTCGCCTCGAATGCGGCTCACGGATCGTAACACAATCGGACGGATCAGACGGTGTGGGCTGAGACGGTGCTAAGTTTAAAACCTGCTAAGTCATCCTTTTTACCATCTCTATCAGACACAAAACCTTTAAGAGAGGCAAAATCAACTCATTTTAATGTGGAAGCAGACTTGATGTAGTCATTCCTTCTGTTCATACTGCACACTAAGTGTTTCTTCAGTCTATTTTCTGTGTACAGGCATATTCTAGTTTTTGCTTTTTTAATTAATGATAGGCATAAAAAAAATACTCTCCCCCCCTCCCCCAAGAATACAAAACAAGTATTTTTCAAAGTTGCATCGTTCATCACTTTGAGTTCATTTGAAGTGCAGTGGAGAGGCATCTCTTAACTTCCAGAATAAACAGGACGACTGGTTAGAGCAACTCTGTTGTAATCTTCAGTATCATTTAAAATGTGGCATGCCTAGTTCATATTGCATTTAAATATATATATATTAAGATTCAGGCAAGATTTTGTTTATTAACTGCAAAATAACGTATGTTCTTGGATTAAGGCACAAGGTTTCGACTAACCGTTGCTTTTATAATGAGTCAATTGGTTAAATATATTATCTCAATGGACGTCATCATGTCAATACCTTATGTTTATGCGAACCCCTGAATGCTGTATTTAATAGAACAGAATGCAAATCTTCATATTTAAACACATGGTATATTGCAAATTATACTGCAGTTGTTCATTAATTAAGCAACTGAAAGGCATCAGTTATACAAACAACCCCCAGTTACTTTTCTATCAATAAACATCATCCATATATACAAATTTATAAAAGTACTCTAAAAAAGACCATCAATTTCCCACATGCGACTCAGCATCATTTATTGAGCGCAGTTTGTGACTGTGCATACTGGCACCTCAGAGGCAAATAAAACCAGTCGCCTCTGCGCTCAACTTTGAGCAACATCCTTGTAATTTCCTGGTTGCAGGGCAAACTAGATCGTAAGAGAAGTGTTTATCTATAATAACAATCTCCAGCTCCATTTCCCCGTGCACGGCCCCCTGCTTCTCTGGCAGGGGTGTGCTTCAGAGGCCTGACTGGGCAGAGATGAGGGAGGACATAAACCACCATAGCTCCGCGCGGCTGTCGTTCGTTCTATCATTACATTGTTTACTGCGTTTGCCTTCGCACCGCTCCACACCGTTGCCCGTGAAGCACCGAGCTGCTTTTTTAGCGTAACCTCTGCAAAATCTCCCCCGTGCATGAGAGCAGACGAAAACTCCAGCGCCAGTTGGGCTCCACGCGCACTTTTAAGCTGAGATCCCACCACCAGCGAGGCTCTGTTTACAGACATTTTCAAGGAAGGCTAACCACAAGTATTGGCAGCCTCTGTTACTTTATACTCTTTCTGCTCTTGTTCTTTTTTGAGAACACAACACTGGCAGCGGTTTGAATGCAATCTCACCGTACACTTTCTTGTGTTCAGCCTGCATAGCAGGATGGCATCCGCCATCGGTTCAAATCACCAGAGCATGCACACACTGAAATGAGGTGTGGGTTAAAAAGAAAAGAAAACAAAAAAAGAAAATGTTATAAAAAAAAACACTCTTTGCTTTAACTGAATTTAATGTGTGTGGAAAGAAAACCAGAGTAGGTGATGTACAAGACCGTGAAGACTTCAGGCTCATTTTAATGGCTGTAAGAAACCTGTCTGCAACTTAATGAAAATATCTGTGCATGTGTAGTCCTGGGTGTGTGACAGAATCAGGTTAAGAAGATAGAGGGAATAAAACGTGTCACTTCAGCGGGGTGACTTTCATAGCAGAGCAGAGCTTTGTCTTCTGCTGGTGTGTCGCTAAACCCACAAGCTAATGTAAGAACCCCCGGTAAAGCTAATGAGTGTGCAATATTATTTTTTATTTCCCTCCCAAAAGAGCTTAAGCACTCTGTATTTTACCGCTTTAAAAATCACCACGGCACACGCTGAAATGAAGCCCGGCGCAAAGATTAATCAACTTCAACTACGAGACGGGCCTTATCGGAGCCACATTACCGCCTGTAGTATGATGACGATGACTTCTCGCTGTCAATTTCATCTGCGCCCCCTTGTTGAGCCATTCTTCATGAATAAGACATCATCACCACCCCCCACCACCCCAGCCTTTTGGCCATTCCCCTTTGGCTTATTGCTCGTACCACCGCCTCCACGGTCCTGTAAAAACCAACTGAAGTGTTTATGGGAGATAAGAGGCAAAGGAGGTCGCAGGCCCAATAACTCCTTTTATCACCCCACGTTCTGCAGCAAGGCCCGTTTTATGGGCGAATGTGCTGAAGACGAATTCTTAATTAGAGAAGTTTGTGGACCCAGCATCAGAGGCCTAATGGGGGAATAAAAAGAATCAGAGAAAGGGCATCTGCAAGATTACTTGTTGGCTTGCTTTGTTACTGTGTCATGTAGCGAAGATTGGAAAACAGCCTCGGTTTGTTCTCTAAGCAATAGCAATGAAAAAGGCCTTTTAAAAATGTTTGCTTAGGTGCGAATGTTATGTTCGTCTGAGTCCATTCGAAATTAGTTCAGGTTATTGATTTTCTTCGGGGCTTATCTTTATTAAAGGAGCCTGCCTTGTCAATGGAATTATGCCTCTGCCATTAAGGTGAGCTGATTCTATTTCCCATTATTGTAAATTCCTGCCCAGACTTGAAATGGCTTAGGTTAATGGGAAACGCAATGTTTTGTCCTAAGCTTATCTCGCTAGTCAAGAAGTTTGAACGAAATAACATATAGAACTTTACTTTCCATGCATTTAAAAGTCGATGCCACCCGGGGTTGTCATGAATATTTTAGTTTTATTTTACTTTACCATAATTCCTGTTAAATGTTGTCCCCTTGAATTCCGTAGATTAGGGCCATAAAACGATCGGTTCAGTTAGATGTTATATGGGACATATAGATATTTTAAAAATACAAGGTTTTATTAAACAGATATTTTTTGGGTGTTCCTAGTGATTCTTTCACGCGGTGATTATGCATCGACTACATCGTTATGAATAGTACATGTAATACCACCAGCATGATATAATCAATAAGGTCTCCACATATCCCTTGGCCTTTAACTTAATGAGGACCAGCTAGCTGCAAGGCTGCCTTTAATCTGTGTGTGAATGTGCCGCTTTTTCTTTTCCCTCTCTTTAACTTCTGCACACCTGCATGTGAGGATGAGCTTTTAAAAATCTTTTATCATTTTATTCTAATATCATGAAGTGCCACTTTTGACAAATATGAACAGCCTGCAATGTAAGGAAACTCAAAATTTAATTAGCCAACTTGGCAGACATGTTTCACCAGAGCAGACCAGACCAGATAATGACTAGGACCCTGTGATCCCAGTCATCTGCGTATTAACTGAGGAAAAAAGGAGAAATTTAATTACTCATTTTCCCAGACTAGGGTAGAGGGATCTTGTCCTTGATTGCATAATTTTAAAACTCCATAATTATCTCAACTCCACAGCAACAATGAAGCAAGGATAAATACATGAGAATTACCATCTCCGAGCAGGATGGGGGTGAAATGAAATGCCTCAGCAGGAAAGTGGCATTCGTTTTGTTGGGGGTCTCTTTCTATTGGATTCTATTTAAAGTCAATGCGAGAATTGGGAGCGTTTCTGTGGTTCGCCCCATAGAATTGACAACTAAATTTAGCAAACAGTGGAACATTAGTTGAGAGTTGTGGTGCAATCCTCCGCCGTACTCGCTCATCAACTTGTGCCGTACAGCCTAGATTAACCATCTTTCACTTCATTTAGATGGAGGATTGTTTGGGGGTTTGCCTGATTATATCTGTCTCGAGCACAGACCAAGCTTCTATTGGTATTTAACAAAGATTAGCTTTAAATTGATGATTAACCTTTGTAATCCTGCGTGCATATTGAAAATGGCTTGCTTGTCTTTACCACAGCCACACAAAAGAGATGCTGCATTATCGTTCAGGGAAAATTGAGGCTGGGAAAGCAAATGAGGCAAAGTGTTATCTGCCTGGTGTTTGGCTGGATAATGAAGACAAATCTTCAGACTAGAGAGCCATCTTATAATGAATCCAAACAGATGAATTCTTTTGACTTCTTAGCGTGCATCTTTTAATAAAACTTCACTCTGACCCTGACAAGCAATTGCCACCCGTATGCTGCAGAGAAGCAGGATTTACTTGTGGGAATGTGTGGATACCATTGTTTAGATGGCTCTATTAGGGAGTAATCAGACATTAAATGAGTAATTTCTCCATATTTAACTCCAACCGGGGAGGTAATGGTTTAATTTGCTGGGCAATGAGTTTTCCTATGTGGAGTACTTCTTGCATTAAATTACACTGCAATACAACTGCATCTGTTGCTCTGGAAATTATCAATGCACAGATACACCCCTACAGACTTCTCTAACCCACAAAACAAATTTAATCTCTAGTGACTTCAGCCATCCAAAGATATAAAAATCAAACCCAAGCTAGTGGTTTTCTGCAGGAGCTCTCAAACCTTCTTGGGGGCAAGGAGCCCTCACAGGGCACATAAACCTTACATAATCCTAATGTCAATTTAATGAGTTTGGGCTTAACGTCACTTGTTGATGTGAACTTACTCAAATAATCTTTCTACGCTTGCCAGCTAGCTTGCAAATAAGCCAAGCTATGCAGCTTTGTAGCATCCTTACAGAGGTTGGTAATTTCATGACACACTGACATGATTTGTCACAATCGTATTAGTCTATATTGCACGAGAGGGAGTTTTCTTAGCTTGGTATAAATGTTCCCTTACAGCGTATATGCACTAGGGTTGTCAACAAATACTCAGATACTAATCCAGACTAAAAATTAATATCATATTATATGCTCATTTGCAACAGCATCATCTGCACCTCCTCCAGTTTACACATTATTTCACCCCCACCCACCACTAGGAGCTGAACATAGTATATTCACAATATGGAGCAAACCTCTGTGAGGAATTTCAAGAGGTCAACAGAGCCCCCATTTTAAAAACACTTAAGTATTTAACATGTTAGCCTGGCCAGCTCACACATTAACATTAGCCATTTAACTATTAACAATTACCTGATGACCACATCAGCCTACTGTTAACATTAAGGCTAACAGCCAAATGATAACGTTGGAGCTAAGGTAAGCTAAGGTTTTCAGTCCTTCCTGTCTATAACATTAATAAACAGTGTTTATTTAACAGTATGACACAATTTTTTGTGGCTAAAATGTTTTATATTGCACTATTTAGTATAACACCAAAAAACAAGCAGATTGTTCAAAACTCAAAAGATGGATCCCAGTGACGTCTGTCAATTTATTCGACTATTGCTAATTAATTTAATTTCAGATTTTCAACTCTCCCTCAAAGCTGAACCAAAAGAATTCATCCTCACATTGAGTGTCATTTCAGACAATGACTGAAACCACCAGCTCTGTATTCTGACACATGCAGAATGAGAATTGGTAAGTTCTTTGAAACCCTGAATGCCAACATCAAATGCCCTCGCTAATCCTCGCAGTATTCCACAACTGTGGACCCTACTGCAGTTAACTGAAGAGGATATGATGTAAAGAAGAAGCCATGTGCTGAAAAGTCATTCTCAAGGTGAGAGCCAAACTCTGTCCAGTTTTTATCGAGTCGAGATAGCCTCGAGTTAAATCCTGTTAAAATGGCACCGTTTTTATCACACGCTCACTCTTTAAACCAAAGAATAGATCTGCTGTGAAATGAAAAAATAATAATAATTAAAAATACTCTCCATGTGCACTGTATGATAAACGCTCCACTCTACAAATTTGTACAAATCTGTTTGGCAGCTACTAAAATGTGAGTGACTGTGTAGAAAAATGCCAGGAGCCAAAGTATTTCCAGTAATGGAATATGCATACAAAATGAACATATGTTTAGCATACATGCCATTAAATATTTACCTGACACTAAAGCGAAGCCTTTTTTAGTGGGTTAATTTACAGTGATGCATGAATATTGATTACAATATACAATTTCAATGACATGCATTGCAAATCGTCCTCTTTACATAAACACACTGGTAACAAAAACAAAAATAAAGCTTTTTCAAGCATTTCAGGCTGCATGTAATTATTTTTAATCCCATTTTATGTAATATTTTGGCTTGTTTATCTAGATGTGAAAAAACTGAAAGCAAATATAAAAATAATCACCATTATCCTCTTACGCCCTAAGTTATCGCTGACTGATCAAACAATCAAAGCATAATGAACATCTGTTACACACATACTGTAGATTTGTGGGAAAGAAGCAAATGCTGTAATTACAAGATTAGAAGGAGTGTACAAATGTGTTGTGAAGTGAAATGGAAAATCTGAAAAAGAATATGGATAAATTAAGAAGAAGCTCATGTGAATCTCTCCAATAGTTGAGTGAAATTAGAATTATCCATACAGATTACATCTTTATATCCCCAGATAATGATACGGCACATTTACTAGTCGCTGTGGATTTTCATTTCAGGGTTGGAGAGCACGCTGACACTGAAATGTTACAGTGGCAGTGTTACAGAAAAGGGGCTAGGACATGGCCTTAGGGTTCAGAAACTAATGCAGAGCCAATTACCAAACACACAACATACACAGCGCATAAGCAAAAAATACATTAGTACATTTAGGACAATCAATAGTCAAACATTAGCAGTTTTTAATGGAATTTCTGCTCTTAGAAAACAATGAAATTCTTTCAGCTTCTAAAGTGACTGACCCCAAAGATAGAAATGTAAGTCTGTTCAATAGTCCTGTTTTATATGCATTGTTCTGGATACTTAACCCGTTCCACTCTTGAGTTTCCTGTAGTGAAACCAGGTCACATCTTTTATTTAAAATGCAACTAGCTGCCATTTTTTAAGGTTGTATGGCAACGTCAATAAAAGGGCTGCACAGCAATGCTATGATAAAAAATAAATGGATGTAGCATTGTTGTGTTTTATATGGGTTGAGTCACATTTGGGAATTTGTACTGGCTTGCAGGTCATTCTCCTATTTTAGAGTTGTGATCAGGCATGAACATTTGGCGTAAGCAGTGTAAAAACCTTCATTATTATTACATGATAAGTTTCAAATTAATTCATCTATCCATTCTCTTCCGCTTCTGTCAGGGTCACGGGGGGGCAGGATCTCCACTAACTGCATGTATTTGGACTTGCAGTACTTAAAATCTCTCTGAAAAAAGTCATTTAAAAATGTTAGCATTATGTTGTCACTGAAATGTTAGATTTGGTGCTGAGTTGTCTACAGCTGTTACATTAGCTTAAGCATCTATGTAGCATTTTCCATTGCAAACATTTCAGCCTGTGGAACATTCATTTCACAGCAGCATTGCTAGCTCTTTCAAACAAAATGGTAATGTTTATTTCACATTAACAGCACAAAGTACCTCCATACTGCCTTTCTTATCAATTATTTGGAGCGACACTATTGTAGCAGCTAATACGCTAATACGCTGTGCTTTTCGAGTTTTGGTAGCAAATAGCTTATATGTAGTGACATCCTTAGTCTCACCATAGCCACAAATTCTGTGCATCACAGAACCAACACTGAAAAACTTTGTGGATATATCTGAAAATTCAGCCGCTTCAAGTCAGCTACAGTACTTTTGTGCCAGTGTCATCAAAATGTAATTCTTGTCAACTGCTGTCAGCTACTTACAGCACTATAAATTGTACTATACAGAGTTCAACAAATATTTTTTTTAACATTTTTGTAGAAGTATTATTAACATAGAGACACATAAATCTAAACCTTAAAGTTAAGTTTTTACTAAGGTGTAATTAACTAGGAATTTCCAATTTATTAACACATTTTAAATATATTTCCTTCTGAAATATGTAATAAGCCTGATAAGTTTTTGTTCGTTTGTTTTTCTGTTGGTTAAGTGTTAGGGTGTTTGATTAACTATGTTTTCTTATAAAACTGGAGCTAGTTATCAATGATTAAGTTGCACTGTAGTAGAATAATTGTGCTGCAACTAATAACCACTTTTAAATGGTCAATGTATTGCCTATTTATTTATAATTATTTATACATTCAATTTACAAAAATATTCACCTCAAGAGTTTTTATATTTTAAGCAATGTTAGAGCAATTGATTCATTATTGATTAGTATTAAAAATCTTTTAATTGTTAAACATAATAGTGAAAAAGCACAAATATTTTTTCTAGGGTGGAAAAATAAAAAGACCATGTTACCTTTTACCTTTTGCCTGTAAAATAATAATATTTAAAAAAAAAACACTTTATCTTTCCTTTGTGACATGGCTTTTATTATTAGCCTTTCAGATTTGTGTTGCACAATAGACTGTGAGTTGCTCGTTTTGAAAGGTTCACAGTCCCCAGCCCCATTATATTCAATTAGCCATCCAATAAAGGACAGAGAATGAACCAGATATGGGAGCAATATTTGTCTGGCTAAAAAAGGTACTCCAAAACCACACATAAATGATATTGAAAATTAAAAAGCAGGCTTTCAGTACAAGTACAAATGCAAGTTGCATTACACTGTACTGTGTTTCACCCTGCTGATATAAGACTACAAATCACAATAAATAATTGTTTTTAAACGTACAGGCACTGAATCCTTGCTTTTGAATTGTGTCATAATTCTGACTATTTTCAGATTCAGCTTCATATAGTTCAGTAACTACACCTCGTGTCACCCCTTTGCCTTTAAGTCAGAAAAAGAGAAACAGAATCTTTCAAGGTTCAATTTCAAGTTTGAGATGAGTAGTGTTCCCTCTGGAGGTGGAAAAAAACGAGAGGTACTCATCTGGGCTTTCTCTTTTCCAGAACACAAGATGAACAGTCTCATTCAGCACCATGGACAGCTCCCCACATTACCTCGAGAGATTGCTGCTAAACTCTTCGCCAGTAAGCACAAGTGAGACATTATTAATACTGGTCAGATAGCTTTCTACTGGGCCACGCTGTGCCGAGCCACTGTTAAATACTCAACAGTGTGTCATTATTTTCATCTCCTCTCCGCTTAACTTTGAAAACATCCTCTGAGCTGCCTTCGTTAGGTGTTTGACCTTCCAACAATAAACCTAAATCGGCGTCTCTAAAGATCAAATTTCATATTTAGACTAACCCAGATCTTCGCCTTTGGAACAAATGTCAAGTGTTGCTTCTGGTGGTGGCAAGAGCGCAAGTCAGTAGGACCGACCAATGCTTGACATTTTGTTCTCATGAGTATTCATCTGTTCCTTTAAAATTACCACCAGTGATGTGAAAAGAAAAGGAAAAGTGGACAAATGCAGAAAATGACTTCAGCTTCCTTAGAAGTAATGATGATGTCCACACTGACAGACGACTAACAGTTCAGCAGACTTCTTTGAAAATGTGGACCATAAGGTCGTCTTTGTGTGAATTCCTTCGTTAGCTCCCCAGATTACTTTAAAATCTCTAAATTAATGGTAAAATGTTGCGATGCAGGAAATCGTTTCATTAAAATGTGAAATAATCTGCACTCAGGTCACCAGACGCACACTGGAACCGTGTCACAAACAGAAAATCTCACCACTACACAGCCACAGGCGCACACACCCACACGTCGACGCGTCCACACAAAATAAATTGATACGTATGGAAAAGGCATCTGAATCAAAGCAAGACTCACTCTACATGACAGGGTTGTGCTCCCTCCAAAGCAACACAAGTCTGACAAATATGACAAGATATTCAAACTATGAGTGCGCGCACACACACACACACACACACAAACACTATACATATATATATATATATATATATGTGTGTGTGTATATGCAAGAAACAGAGCAAAAACTTAATGAATAAATGACTTGTCCCATCATCAAGTGGAATGATAAATCTGCTTCATAACACTCGCCAATGATGAGGGTGTCTGGCTTTCTTGAACCTCTTGATGAAAAAGTGGCTCGTGAAATCTGTTCACTACAAGGTGTCGCTGCCCTCTGCTGTCTCTTCTTTCATCCGCTCTCACCCTGTCCTATTATTTCAGAATTGCAGTAAATTAAGCGGGAGAAAGCCTGTTGTCTGATTCTCTCATCTGCGTGCCTTTAATAAGGCTTCCCTAAAGGCAGAGTTCAGACTCTGAAGCTTTTGATGATGAAGACAAAGCTCTCATGTGCCTGGAAAAGACAGCTTCTGTACACCCTTTTAATGTTGTTGGTACGCATGTTGGATATGTTGGATAGATATATATGGTGCTCATCATGTGGACCAAGGTTTGCAGCATGGATCTGCCTGCCTGCTGCACGCTCATGAATTATGGAATCCGGCACAAATATGCAAATCTAAGCATTAGCCTAGTTATGGCCCTGTACTGTAAGTTACAGTGACTTATCTATTATGTATGAACCAAGGATTGGAGTGAAGAGGTCCTGGCAGCCAGCTTCACGGCCCTCTCTCAGTTACTCATTTTCACATCACGAAAGAACATGAATAGCAGGGGAAGTAGCTCCAAAATGTTAACTTTCTGCAGCTCAGCATCTCCAAAGACTTGGGAGAATTAGAACTTGCTTCCATGCTCAATTGCCAAGCTACTTAAAATAACAATGGCTTCCAGAGGATTTGGAGGCCTGGAAGATATGTAGGGAATAAGCATGAAGTTGTTGCTAATCCTCTAATTTCCCCCCACAAGGCTGATATGAAATGCTAGTCTGATCAGTAATCAGTCCACGGGGGAGGCAGACAGGGGATCCAGCCAACTCTACAGACACACGCACACATAAATCAGCCTCTGTATGACATTACCATCACAATGCTGGATGAGTGATTGTACTTGGGTGACCTAATCACAGGGGTGTAAATATCCAAAATCAAAAAGCCAGCAGAACTGAGAATCCACTAGGTCAAGAGGCTCAGTTTTGAAATCATGTGCATATTATATCAGGCTGAGAGCATGACGAGCGATGTCCTACGGCTCCAAGATGAACACAGTGATCATTAGGCGGGATCAAAGTCAATCACAAAGCACATGACAGCTGACAACTTCTATTTAACTGGGTGCAGGGAAATAATGATGCCTGGGCCTTGTAAATCTTGTCACTAGCAAGTCACTCCATTCACGATGCTAACAAGAATAAACCACTCCTTCACTGCCCCATATCAGTCAGGAAAACAGCCTTCAATATTTATTAAAAAATAAAGTTATACCTCAGTTTAATTTATGTATTTTATATTATATTCTTTTTCACAACAACACAACTTTTTGGGCCTAATTGGAGACAGAGAGCTTCAGGCCCCTGGGTAGGAAGAAAGCAGGCTAACTGATGACTAAGAGCAACCACTGACAGGAGATGGCCTTATGAACTCTTAGCTGCACTACATAGATAAAAGATTGTTTCTTACTCTTTCCACATTGGGAACTTTAGAAGATTCATTGTGCCTTGGAGTCTGTATTTCACTTTGAAAGTAGCAGCCACCGAGCTCGGCTGGCTAGCTTGCTGTAGCTAGCTCAGCATGCTAACAATTGCAGCAGTTCTCTCTAGAAATGTCTTTTCATGCATGTTATGTTCACACCTTCAGAGTTTCTGGCGGCTCCTTATCACTCTGTGATGTTTTTCTCACATTGTACCAAGGAGACTAGTTAGCACCTGTCATAACTGTGCAGTGGGGAGTTCTGCAACCTCTTAACTCAGCCTGTAATTCCAGGATGCAAATCACAGGAAGTAGCTAATATGCAAATGTATTCAGCAGTGCTGAGAGTGCTCAAATCACAGGTGCTACAAAGCAATGGCCAACAATACCTCCAATCTGGTTACCTGCCTGTGCAATATGATAGGGCTATCACCTTTCATAGTGGATACAGAGCCACATATGTCAGTGTGTGTCTCGACAGCTATGTATCCGTTCTGCTCCACACGGAACGGGTACACTGCTGGGGACTGAAGGAAGTGCAGCTTTAAATCTGAAGTTATTTAGATGGGCAGTATCTATTGTGGCTAAAAACTGTTGCTGTTACACTTAGTGTGAAGCGACATAGTTACAGAAAATAATCTGAATTACACTCTCCACTAACAGTCATTGCTGTATAATTAGCACACCAATTCAGGCATATTTCTGACAGAGCGGCATTTTGAAGCCTTTTTCAAGCCATTTTATGACAATTGAAACAGTTAAGACTTAGGGTCACGGTCAAGGTTAACGGTGCGATCGTGGCTCAAGAGTTGCCAGTTCGTCTTGTAATCGGAAGGTTGCCGGTTTGAGCCCCGGCTCCGACAGTCTCGTCGTTGTGTCCTTGGGCAAGACACTTCACCCGTTGCCTACTGGCGGTGGTCAGAGGGCCCGGTGGCACCAGTGTCTGGCAGCCTCGCCTCTGTCAGGGCAGCTGTGGCTACAATGTAGCTTGCCATCACCAGTGTGTGTGAATGACTGAATGTAGTGTAAAGCGCTTTGGGGTCCTTAGGGACTAAGTAAAGTGCTATACAAATACAGGCCATTTAACAAACATGCAGAATAACTTGCGATGTTATTCATATTACATTTCATGATATTGTCATGATACTGTCTGGCCATTACACAAGCATAAATTCCATGACTTAAAAATAGAGGATGTCACCATACAGAACAAGAAATGTCAATTAAAAATATTGTTTTTGTCACAATTGTTCACAAATAAAAATAAACACTATGGATAGATAGTTTAATGGTTTCATTTGACGTTTGACTTTGATACAGAATTTAGAGCCTTGAGGCTGAACTGTGGCAATTTAAAAGCATTTTAAAAAAATGTGTTTCGTAAAAGTTGGATCTCTTGAGGGAAAACCTACATCCTCCCACAACCACACACAAACAAACACATAAAAGCCAAACACTGGATTTCATTTGCATTTTTAACAAAAGTCTCATATGTCTCAGCTAATAGTTTTCATCCTTTAATTCAGCAAACATAACCTCATCAAATATTAACTCTACGCTCGTGTTATTTTTTATTGCTCTTGATTAGCAAAACTTGAGGAGGAGAAAATTCACTTCTGTTTTATTGTTCTTCTCTTCCTCCACCCCACCCCACCCCTCGTCCCCCGCTTTGCTCAAGTGGAGCCAACTGGATAAACTCCATCAAACACAAAAAAGAAAAAAAAATGTAATAACAGGCAATTGAAACTGTTTCTCTCCCACCTCCTCCTCCTTCTTCTATGCTTACCACACGAACCCCTCACGTTGTGGTGTAAAAAACAACTGACCCTGCGTGTTTGTCCACTCCTACACCACAGAGACACCTTTTGTTTTCTCTGCGGATTTAGAAATCATAACCGCCTCCCTATCTCACCATTGTCTTTACAACCTAACTCGTACACGCTTACTGTCAAGATGATCTCACAGACCGCCCGGCTTCACTGCTTTCTGCAATACTTACACGTTTGGTTCGAGCATAGGATGAAGCAAACAAAATATCCGTTCTGGCTTAGCAACAGATGCACAGTCGCCGCATTCATGTTGATTAGTCGGGTATGAAAATAATGAGGGTGACCCCTTTTTCATGTCGACCTTTTGCCCTTTAATTCCAATTTTCTAGCCAGCTTACAGAGAACTCATTGTGTAGCATTTTCACCATTTCCATACATTTGCCCCTTGATTAATAAGTGTACATCTAGAAAGTTTTTTTGCACACACTCACTATGTATTTCAAATAAAATCTTTAAAAGGGGGATTTTCAGTGGAAAAAAAAATAACAAAAAGACTAGAGCACATCTCAATATAATGAACAGTCTACACCCAAAAAGTAATTGTCAGAACATTAACGCCACCACATTACTTTCCAGAGCATGGTTATGTAGCCTAAAGATTGAACCTATTTTAAATACAGAGCAATTAAAGCCCACTTGAAGCAAAAGAGATAGGACAGGGTTTCAGCTGGGGAAAAAAAAAGCCATTATGTTTCATTTGAATTTCATCACAGAACTTATTCCACTCAAACAACGGTTTATGCCTTGGAGGAAATCCTGCTGCTAGAAGCACCAGCTCACATAAGCCAACACCCACATGCTCATAATCAAAGGTGAATTGCACAGCCCATGGCAATTTGCATCCTGTGACGTTATAATATGTGGCTGCTGGAATTTCACTTGCTTTGGTTGTGATAGCAGATACAGGAGATGAAATGATGCCGAGGAAGGAAACAATGCCACATCAAGGCTACGTTTCCCCGAGTACAGGAGAGGGGTAATTATCATTAGCTGCTCTTGTCTGATTGAGTTTACACGGCGACTCTTTAAAATGGAATATAAGAGCTTTCAGTTTCAATCTGGAGCTGGGGGGGGGGGAAAGTTCTGCAAACGTCTCTGTTTGAGTTCGCATTTTAATCCCTTAAAAAGAAAAAAAAAACACTAACTTCGCAAATTTTGCCCCAAACTTTTAATGTGTTAGAAGTGTTATTGGAAAGCTTACTTTAAATGTCAAAGCCCACAGGGTTTAGAAAAGACGGTGCTCCTGTGAGCGCCTAAAGTTAATTTATTGGATGCAGCGTTTATTTTTTAATTAGTTTGATCAATACTCTATTAAAAAGAATTTAAATGTGAGGTGCAGAAAAACGACGAGGCACCTATTTCACATGAGTGACTAATCATATTTCAAAATGTCAGAGGATCGGCTCGCTGCGAGGCGATAACTGGATTTGTTCGAGCTTGACAACTGAGAAATTAATCACCCGTGAATTGAAAAGAATAAAAATTCAATTTAAAAAACAGCATCCTTTTCTCAGACGCTAGGAGATTCAAGTGTTGCATGAAAGCGTAACGCATGTGTGTAAGCTGCTGAGAAGCAGTGTGTCCTCAAAGTGAGGGGAAATCTTGAGAGAAAATCCGGTTACCTCGCACGAGGGGGGTTCGTGGGGGATCTCAGCGCGCCTCTTTGGATTTGGGTTGATCTCAGGAGCGGAGGATGGAGACGAAGCCGAACCAGGGCGCGCACTTTTGCGCTCGGCAGGTCCGCACGGGAGAAAAGCGTCCGCCTGTGCTCTCAGCCACTCTCATCACTGATTCACTGGAAAGCCGACACCAGTGCAGGAACGCAGTCCTTGTTTATTCAAAGTGGAGAACTCGACTCCGGTCTCCTGCTCACGTAGACGAACCCCGTGGATAGAAACGCGGGCAGAGTTGTGCCCGAGCCACTGCTTTGCGTAGCAGACAGGAGGGAGCGGGGAGGAGCCGTCTGCCGTCAGATGATCAGGGAAAGGTGCTCTCCTCACTGATGCTCTGCAATCCTGAGCTTTAAAGGAGAGCTCCAGCTCAGACCCGAACACAATAACCTCCCACTCTAATCGTATTTATTATCTATTATTCGTTTTATTCTTTCTGTTTTGTCAGACTTTTGCCTTTCTGTGACTATAGAAGATTGGGTTTGCCTAATAAACAATAGGCTTTACCATTATAGACAATAATTACATGCCTAAAGAAGACAGAACAGTGATATTAAACTGTTATATGACTCTATATTAGTACCTTGAACAAACAGCAGATATGCTGGAAAATGCGTAACTTCAGTTTCAAACAGACATATTATACTTCCAACAGAAAAATTCGACCAATGCCTTCACACTATTCGCCCTATCACATTATTATGAGAAATGTGCCCAAGACAAAGCACTAAAGGAGCGTTTCTTGAAAGCCTTGGCACCAGACTTAACAGTAGACTGATTTACAATCTATACATGCTTCTTTCTACCTTTTCTTTCTTTTCTTGATTAAAGTCTTGGTTCTGTTAGAAAAGAAGGATGATGAGTTGTCTAGTCACACTGGAAATCAGACGTGTTTATAGCCGCTCCAAATGGCCATCCTGGCACAGGGAGAAGCCAAATTTCATGGGTGATCATTTAAATATGGAGATGAAGGCACACATTTTCAGACAGTGTCTCTTGGAATACAGTCAAAGAGTTGGATTTCATTGTTCAAATTAAAACTACCCTAAATATTAGTGAAATTGTAAAAAAGGGGGAGGGGTAATGTTGTTGCCTTTGGAAATTTAAAGAAAAAAAAATCTTCTTATCTAGAGTTTAAAAGAAGGAGAAAAGAAGCTTGCCCCTTACTTGAACCTAAGTGTTGATATTTATTATTAAATATTACATTTAGATGTCTCATGGTGGATGTACAGTACTGTGCAAAAATCACCACTAATTTTGTTTTTGTTTTTTTTGCTGGGAAAATAGAATACAGGTGCAGCAATTTACTGAAAAATGTAAATGTAAAAATTGTACAAACATAAATTACAAAAAGAGATTCTAACAAGCTTGAAAGTCAATATTTGACATGGTTACAATCATTCCTCAACACAGCCTGAACTCTCTTAGGCAATTTTTTAAAAAGCGTCTACAGGAATAGCTCTCCAGGCTTCTTGAAGTACATTCAAATGTCTTCTTTGGATTGTGGCTTTGGATGTTGATTGGCTGTTGGCTGTTCTCTAACCACATGACCATTCACTGCTTCAATTATGTCGAGGTGACTGACTGGACATGTTCCATTGTGTGTTTTTTCTATCCAAGTATGGATTTACTGCATTGGCAGTGTGCTTGGGATCATTGTCATGCTGAAAAATGAAGCTCTTGCCAATCAGACTCTTTCCAGATGGTTCTGAATGGTGGATAAGAATCTGACAGTGTATTTCTACATTTATAATTCCATCAATTTTGGCAAGATCCCCAAATCCACTGGCAAACCATGACATAGTTTCCACCGTGTTTTTAGAGATGGGTGTAGATATGTACATTTCTTCTGACCTCCTCAATGCATGTTGACAACAATTTGAACCCAAATTTCGCATTTGGTTTCATCACTCCATAAGACCTATCACCACTTTGACAGTCCAGTTCTTGTGTAATTTGGCATAGCTCAGCCTTTTCTTCCTGTTTCCCTTCTTTAGGAACGTCTTCCTGACAACCACCCTTCCTCTGAATCCATTTCTAACAAGGCTTTCTGCAAACAGTCGATGGATCAACTGAAGGCTCGGGTGCATCTCTCAGGTCCTGTGTCAGGTCTTTAGTGGACTTTGTTTCTATTTTCTATTGTTTCTTCCTTCCTATTGTTCCTACTTCTTAAAGATATGACTTCCAGATACTATCCATCTGCTCCAGATAGTTTGCCACTTCTTCTTTTGTCCACCACCATTTCTTTTGTGAGTTAGGTGTCTCTTTCATGCATGAATGATTCATAGGTCAGTGTTAAGTGGTTCAACAATGTCCAAAGAAAAGAAAGAAAAACTTTGAAAGACTTTCAGAAACACAGGAGAACTATTGCTTAAGACAACATAAAAAATTACAAGAAAGCCTGGCTCTCTGGAAGCTAATAACAGTAATGAAGACTCAAGACTTTTGCACAATACTATATACTTCTGCAGAGATGAACATAGAAAATTCTGCAGACCTGCACATTAAGAAAAATGATTGGTTGATTAAGCTTATGCTGCACCTTGGCTTTCAAGCTACTGCACATATTCTTTTCAATGACCAGCAGTCCTCATGTCGTCAGTAAAAACATGCAAACGTATAATCCCAGCCTATAAATAAGTGGAAAAAATAAACAATCGGTGCCTAATAATAAGACAACGGGTCACCAGAGTGTTTAGTTTAGTGTTTGTTTGTTTTTTTTCTGATTTGAGAAAGCCCCGCCTAACACGTCACTCCAAAAACTCATGAGTGCTCAAATGGGTCGCGACTTGAGTCATTTTCGCACTCATCAAACCATTCGGCGACCCCTCGTGGTCCTATGGATGGGCATACATGCAGAAACCACTCACTTCAGTAAATGTTGAATGCTTCATTATAGACACCTGAGTGTGCAGAAGAAATGTGAAAAGGAAGCAAATGTGTTCATCCTTTGCTTTTCTACATTATTATTATTATCAGACACCATAGGCGACTCAAAATATACCATCTTTTTTTTCCCACCAGTAATTCATTCAGGCTTTTCCCTATAAGACGTCATACATAACAGCATTAGAATGTCTGTGCTGTTGTGGTTACTGCTATTCTCTTGCTCTTCATGAAATATTTCCACATGTTACGGATGTCTCATATTACTGATATTTCACTTTACAGGAAACATTTAGCCCGCCCTCCCCATCCCTTGTTTTAAAGCATCTTATTTTAACCTAGAACCTTTTCTAACCTCATTTACATGAGAACATAGCCAAATCAGTCAATCTCTCACCCTCTTTTTAACATCTGCACGAACAAGTCTAAAAACAGGCTCGCCATTTCACAGCTGGGACATAATGTCTGCAAAAGACAAAGCTCTTTTTACAAAGAAAGGGTCAGATATGCCCGGGAGCATCATGAGAATCCAAAATCCCCATCCATAATTGAAGTGTATGTGTGTGTCTAACATCCCCATTGACTACACTTCCTACAGGAGGCTGTCTCAGAATCCTGGCTGTTGTAGCTGGATTCCTAAAATGAGAGCCAATGCCCGGGCAAGTGAAGGGCGCATTTATATTTCAATAGCTCAGTCAACCTTTAGAGAGAGGGGGAGCGAGGGGAAGACAGAGATCATATTTGAGTGCTTAAAAATGTATGGTGTTTGTAGGACAAAGGATGGCGGCTGTATGGAGATTTTAATACAGAGAAATGGGGACGCTGAACAAGTCGCAGCCCAGTCAGCACCAATGAAGCTGACGTGGGAGTCTGACTCGGAAAAAAAGTCACTTTTAGCTCTAATTGAGCACAAAAGAGAACTTTCAAGCGATGGGGTAACAGTTTGGAGGAGTGGAAACTAAAATTCTGTCCTTCTTAATAAAATATAGTGCTGTGCTAGATAAAAAAAAATGTTGGGAAATGGGAAATCTAGGACCCCCCAAGGGTTTCTGACCCTACTTTGAGGAGTACTGGAGTGTAAAAGATGGGAATAGTTGCAGGCTGTACTTTGTGGAGTGCCGATGTATTTGATAATTTATCAGGCGCCTGAGCAGAGCTGCAGTGATTACCTACAGCCCACAGCCAGCCAGACACCTTAAGTCACGAGGTCTCAAGTTCAAAATGAACTTTTCACGCTGACTCAATAATATTTTGGTAGATAAAGGCAATATTTCAAAGTCATATTTAACTTTAAATTTTTAGAGGAGACTCGCACGTTAAATCTGCAGAGCAAGCTATTATTTATTGAAAGGGGATTTTGTAATGGTTGTAGTAGTTTCACTGGTATTTTAACCACTTCCCCACCCTGGATGGCTTAAATGTGACACCTCTGTATATGTAGCTCCTCTGCTGCTACTGTGTTTTTATGTCATTTGAATGCGCAGCGTTTGTCATTGTTGTCTGTTGTGTAATCTCTTTTTTTTCTTCTCCATTTCACAGCCAGAGAGCTGCATTGGTGCTGTTCAGACTTGTCCCATCATGGCCTGGAAAAGGCTCCCGCTGATGAAATTTTCATTGAGCAGATGAAGCGTGAGCGTAGTTTCATAATTCCCCAGTGAGTTGCATCAGCTCGTACTGATATCGTTCTATCAAGACCCACTAAAAGCAGATCTGATGTCTTGATAGCCAGGGGAACTTATTCTGTTTGAGAGAGGGGGGGATCCTTCACATTGCTGGGGATTTGGACTACACATGATTGAGATGTTATTTTGGTTAGAAGTGACAGTTTCTCATTCAGATCATTTCATTGTGCCTCAACCACCAACACAACGACGCTTTCTGGTTGATGTGACTAACTGATGACCAACTTTGAAGACGCAACAGGGTTTCTGGCTGGTATCTGTCAAGAGCAGGTGTATATTCTAATAGCAATTGTTTCTTTAAAAAGAGCATAATGGTGGGATCCATCTTCTGCTACCTCAGGGTTTTTAATCCCCCGCTGCTCCTTTATGTATAGTATTTACTTGTGAAATCCTCTAGCAGTGTGTTTAAAATTTAATGCTGATTCAAACCTGCAGAGATGCTTGAGATTTATAGTTGGCTCGGGCACACATCAAGATGTTAGTTTGTTTAGGGACGCGATAGAGATACCAATGAGTCATTTTGCCATATTTCCTTCTTTTTTTAAAAAAACTATTTTCAAAATTAGAGCATCTTTTTACAACACTTTGAACATGTTCAGTAAATTAAACAGTGGAGTAAAAACAATGCTGTGTTTTTAGTGCTTTCGGCATCATGTGCCTTTCCAAACTGTTACCAGTGTTGATTTAAAACTCTGGATGTCAATGGAAGCACTTGGTCGACACTGAGTCAGTCTTATTTTTCTTTGCATTTCATGTTTATGAAAGCTGGAGCGTCATTCTTCCTCAGTATTTGGACAAAAAGGCTTCAGATTTATTTTTTTTTACCTTAGTGGCAAGGACCCAATCAGTAGACCACAGATTTTCCTTTTTATTCCTCTACATTTTTTATACAGTATGTATAAAAACTTTAAAAATAAAAACAACACTAATAAAAATGTAATTAAAATGATGTATCTCAGTTTAATTCTACAGTCAAAATCATGGAATTACACTTTACTATGTTTATTTGCTCCAAATAACCCATGGCCCAACTGCACACAAGATAGCTGTCACTGGCAAAGATGTCTCAGCATATTGACAGTATGCTGAGATATCAACAAAAGGGCAAAAACAGAGCTGTTTTCAGAAAATGTCTTCTTTTTTTTGGTACTACACTGGTTATGAAAAATTTATTTAGTGTTATCTCATTTGGAGAATGTACTGCAGTGTCATATGGTTGACTTTTAACCATGTATGTCCACTGGCACTGCTGACAAGCACAAAAGACTGTGAAGGCTCAGTGAGAAACTGAAACACCTAGGTCATCTATGTTCATTAAAAAAAACAACAACAACAATAAAAGCATGTAATCAGCTACTTCTTGACATGGCACGTTATCTTTCTGGAAGAAGCCGTCAGAAGATAGATACACGGACATGGTCAGCAACAATACTAAGGTTCCCCCACACCACTATAACACTACCACCCTGAACCATTGAAAGGATGCATCCATAGTTTTATGTTCTTTATACCTAATTCTGGCCCGATGTCACAGCAGAAATCAAGACTCATCAGACCAGGCAACATTTTTCCAGCCCTCTACCGTCCAATTTTGGTAAATTTGTGTAAGTTTATTTTCCATAGTTCATTTATGAGGGGAAAATAACTTGTGAGAATGCATCTTAACTTTGGGGCATCAGTCATAGGATCACATTATGCATTAAGGTCATGTCGCTAACTTGTTTGGCAGAACTCCAACACAAATAAAGTATTTCATTCTGTCTCCTATTTTTCTGATATTAAAAGTGAAGTAGCAAGAAAGAAAACCAAACTTTGATTAGTATAGCTTTAATCTGTGACTCCTGGGATTAATTTGCATCTGTCGGCGTTTATTGCTTTTTTATGGAAATGAACTCGTGCTAAACCTTGGTTAATGCTTATCTTGAACCCAAAGAGCTTGGATATTTTGAAATAACTCACACCTCCATTATGAGTCCAACTCCTGTCTTGGGTCTTACTATGAATTTCTACGAGAGAAAAAAGGCAACTCTCCAGGTCAGTCATTGTGATTGCTCACTGCTACACACTGAGTATGAAGGGAACAACTCTGTGAGCTGGAGCCACCTCCTAGCGTGAGGTGACTCAATCACCATGGTGACAGGGGAGGCCAAACCATCAGTCCCTTGCTTGGTGCTGAAATGTTTTATTTGCCTGGCAAAGAATGGGATGGAGAGCTTTGACCTCCCACCTGGCTTCTCATTCACCCACGACTGATGATTCAAAATGCACAGAGCCCTGATTATCCAGCAAACAAAGCCAAATCACGTAGGAGACTGAAGTGTTGACCTATGCACGAGGTATATTTGAAGCCACGTGTTTCACCGGAGGAGCTGAAGATGCATCAAAATTGATTAAAGAGCTGTGACTATGACTTCAAAATAACTGGGCGATAGGTTTGAACTGGTTAGAAGCTCTTAAAAGCTATTTAAAAATAAACACTCAGCCTGAAAAGAAGATGCCACTTTCACATCAGTGAAGATAAAGAAATAGCTTAGCCTTGCTTAGCCTTAGCATAAATACTGGAGACAGTTGGCAAACAACAAAAAACGCAAAACAAATGAAGTGTTGTTTTTACTTTTTTGTGTATTAACTATGAAGATTTGGAGTTACCTGTAGATTCTGTTGGCTTTATATGGAGTAAAGCCAACATTTAGCATGATCCCATATCCCTATTTCAACGCAAGTTAGCAAGCTGCTTGCTATAGCTTCATATTTACCATCCAGACATGGCATTTAGTCCTCTCGCTTTACTCTCAGCAAGCAGGCAAAGGGATGCATGTACAACCTACTTTCAAAAATGTCAGTAGCATAAAGTATAGTTTTTAACACTCATCTGTATAATAAAAAATACCACTTATATGTCCAGACTAAAAATACAGAGGGTGGTTACTTTAGGGCCCAGTCACATAGGGCTAGAGACCAATTGGCAACAGCCTGTTGAAATGGAAAATAATGTGTATTCCCAGCTGATCGGAAAGGGGTTGAAGGAAGTTTCTTGTTGTTGCAAGGTTAAATCAATCACCTTGAGGGATACCATGTGGTACTGAACACCTGCTTGTGATTTACCTTGATTGCCAGTAGATGGGCGTGGTAAGTGGTAGTAGTTTGTACTGAAGATGCAGACTTGTGAGCAAATACTCGCTAACTACTGGCTAAGCAATTTTTAAACTGTGAAAAGTGAGCAAACTGACACATTTTGCCTTCAAAGTAGTTTGTAGTACCTTTTCACATGTTGGTTTCAGAGATGAAGCACTTTTAATCTGGAGGTGAATAGACCATGTTTCTGGTTTGCGTAGCACTTTTTCAAGTTTAGTTTGGCTAGTTAGCTAGTGTCCACACTAATCTGCTAGCAAGCAAAGCATAACAAGGAGGCTTTTGGAGCAGCCCTATCTTTACAACTGATTTCACCTAGAAACAAATGGAAACTTCCAGTCAGGGAATACACATTTTTCTTGAGTGACCAGGGGCGCTGACTGACCTTTAGATCTGTGTGACTGAGGCCTTAGCCTAGCAAAACACTGTAACTTACTCAAACCCCATCATAAGTAATACTTTGCAGGATTGTTGTTGTTTTTTAACCGTTTTCTCTCTGAATTAAACAGTATTAAATTGTTAAATAGGGAGTTTTTGGCTGTTGTTTTGTTTTGTGACTAGAGATAGCTTAGCTTTCTTGTTGCTAACCAGTTCCTACTGTAGCTTGATATTTGCTCGACAGATATAGCAGTGGTGCTTCTAAGCAAGCAGTTAAAATGAGCATATTTCCTAAAATGTCTAATAACTCCTAACAAATGCAAATACTTGTTTTTTGTTCTATCTATGTAAATAAGTATCTGAAAGGTCGAAGTTAACATTTTTATATATTACTACTGAAGAACATCTCGGTGTTCAGACTGTGCAGATTTGTTTTGCTACTTAAGGATAAACAACATTATAAACAAGGCTTTGTTTTGGAAAAAGAAGAGGTGTCTGGCTTTAAATGATTCACTTTTTGCGTGACAGAAACCATTTCCAAGCTGTCATTTTCTCTTTGTGTCCAGCAGCAAGGATAAATCCGAGGATCAGCCAAGCTAATTTGGAGCAGATGATGTGGGAAAGTTATAATTGTGCTTTTGTTCACACATTCACAGCTGACAATGTACCACCTGCCACTGTGTGAATCGCACGCTGATAATACACTGCCTGTACTTGCCATGTAGTTTTCACCTAGAATTAGTTACACATTACATATATGGTACTACTAATATAACAATTCAGAGATACTTTGCAAATAGACTCATTAGACGTTAGGAACTCGATCTTTGCTAATAGTGGCGTATTAAATGTCTTGGGACTAAGCATATTTAAATATCAGACTGTAAATTCAAGCTATCAAGATATTTGAAATCTGAAATTAGAGCCTTCGCGGTGTAGAAGTGTATCATTTCACTATAATATGAAATGTGGCCTAGCTACTGGAGTTTGTTATCCTTGGCTTGGTGCCGTTTAGAGAGTCAACCTCTGGGAAGGTTTTAGATCACTTTCAGATGAGCATGAGCTTTCCACACAATGGCAGGCAGCACGATCAGATGACCACACATCTCCACACAAGTTTAACTCATTTACAGCAGCATATTCAGCTTCTCCATGAGCCCCAGTTTGTGTGCTATTTTTAGACATGTTATTTGGAAGTGACTAAAGTGAACAGCTTCCCTGTCAATCAAGCCTTAAAAAAACAAACAAAAAAAAAACATAAAATGTCTTCCTTGATTGAAATTGATTAGGCCTACAACTTGAATTAAACAGTGCTGCACGTTCCTGAACTTATCACCTGCGCAGCTTCTTGACAAAAGCAGCGGCGCCAAAAGGTATTTTGTTTCTCATCTTAAAAACATACATCCTTCAGCATATTTCCGTTTCACACCTTGGCTCTTTGGGAAAAAAAAGGACACTTCATCAACAATAAACAGGCTGACAGGAGTGTGATGTAGGCCCACTGAGAGCAAATTCGACAGGGCTACACCAAACATTTCCCTCCTGACTTATTAGCATCCTGAAAAGTAGGTCAATCAAAAGAGGAGGGGAGAGGCATGTTAAGAAAAGCACATAGTGCTGGGAATGCTTGCTGGCAACGTAATAGTGAAATCGCGAAACAAAACAAGAAAAAAACAGAAAAAACATTTGCATGTCAGAAGCACTTTTATCATGATAACAAAATTATAAATGATCAGAAATGTTGTATTTGTGGAACAATTTGATAGACAAGCTGCAGGGGCATTTTCACCTTTACATTAGTAATTTCTCATTAGTGTAACATCTTTGCTTTCAACTCACTGAGGTTTTTTGCATGCTAATTGCCAATTAATTCATGTAAGAGCCTTCTAAAAGACTCATTCCCTACAGAGTCTATACTTTTTTTTGGGGGGGGGGGGTTCCACAGTTGTTGCCAAACTCTCAGTAGGGCATGGTACATCCGCCTTAAAGCCAACCAGGCATTATTGCTTAGATTTCTTTCGTTATTTCATTACATGATGACATTTAAACAGCTATTTTTGCAATCAGGCGAAAAAGTGTAAATTTACAGAGAAAATTCAACGTTAGGAAAAGCAAATAGATAATAAATGAGTCGGTGCTGAAAGATGTCATATGTTTACAGTATAAGAAAAGAATAAGGGATCAGGTGTGCTATTTAAAAGGAAAGAGCATCATTAAAGAGAGCTAATGCTGTACATTGTGACATTTTGCTAACGGTGACAGTACTTTCGCTTCCATTTGATTAGAAGCCCGTTTGAAGTTTGACGCCCATAAAAGTTTTCTGCATTAATAACGGTAAACATGATGTCAGCTGCCGCAAACGACAAATGGTACAGATAAAGAGAAAGGAAGCGGGAGAGTGGATAAAAGGCCTAAATACACATAAAAAAAGACCCAGTGAATACATTTACTGCAGGAAGTTGGAACTGAGAGTACAGCCGATTGCATGTGTAAGCACTTGCTCACATTTGTCTTTTGTTTACATAGTGTATAACTATTTTATGCAGAGGATCTAAATATTTAATGGTATGTAAAGGCTTCTTTCTGGATATGATGTGTTTGCATATTTATTTGCTTTTAAGGCTCAGCAAACAACTGTGTTGATGGCTCACAGATTCAGTAAAGTTGTGATTATGGGAAAGTATTGGCCTCTGCAAATGCACTAGTTGTACATTTATCACTCATTTCACTGGGTCTATAACTCACTCTGTGGCCCATAATTTGACAACACAATGCACAACACCATAATGCAAATGCGCGTATGCAGAGGCTTTTGATGGATTTGTCTTATAATATGCATACAATATCCTAATTATTCTGGCTGCTGGAAGGGCAGGATTGCCAGAGAAATGCAAAGCTAAGTCATATCGATAGTAAAGCTTTGCCTCAGGTTAACTTTTTTCCTCCTTGTCTTTTGTGGTCAAATTGTTCTCATGCTGGAGCTTGGAGCTGTCCATGCTCACTTTGATCACTTCTGTAATCACCAAATCACCAAACATGATAGGTTTGTCCTGCATTCAGCTCTGCCCTCATGCCTGGAAATAAAAGAAGCACAAAAAGAGGTAGGGTAGTACATTTAAGGGGGGGGGGGGAATCACATTTTTGCCTTTTTTCTGACAGATCTTTGAAGTTATTTGTGTCCTCAGGCAAAGCAAAAGTACCAAGTGTGATAGCTTTTTATTCGTTGTAAGATTTAGTTTTTGTTTTGTTTCTTTTCGCAACTTTTTTATGCAGCACAGCATATTTTAGATACACTGATGGCAGCTGAGCCTCAGGGAGTTAGAGCTTGTCTGCGTGCCAAGTGTATCCTTTAGGGTCTCTAGGTTATACCAGTAAAGATCAAAATAACACTGAGCAAAAAGCCAGTGAAGGGATGAAGGAACATGGCAAAGCCTCTTGACTGTCCTGCTCACAGGGTTTGTTTTTTTGTTTATTCTTTGTAGACTTATTTTGTCTCTAAAGTCTATCAACTTTAGACACAGGTTTCTTGACTATTTGTTGTAGAAAACCTCCAAAACTTTTGTTAGGCTTGACTAATGTCATAGAACTTCTCACTGGAAGCTTTAAGCTGTTTGTTCTCTCTGCATCGCATGAGTTTTTCTTTTAGAAATATCCACACCGGTGCTTAATATCAGACAATCATGACAATGAAGCAAGATAATGTAGTAATCAGATAACAAATCAGTTAGTCAGGTTGCCAAGATAGAGTGGGAATTACTTGGTGTCAATGTAAAACTTTGACATTCAGCTGGTAATCTATAAATAGATGAAACATTTGTTTTCACTCTGGTTTATGTTTACCTCTGCAACATATTTGGCTAAATTCCGCCATCAATGTGCTGACTTTCTTTACATGGCAGTGCTTAGCTGGTAATGTTAAAATGTTCACCATCAGACCAATAATATACTAACAATTCCAAGGGGTTTCTTATTTTGCATTGGGATTCACACTTTAGGTACCACGGACAGCGATAGAACTTGATCTAATGGTTGTGAAAATCTTTCATTAAAAACCAAAAATTGTTTGACAATTACAAGAAAGGTCACAAGAACAACAAGTTCCGGAATGTTCAGCAATGGCAAACTCATTTTTACATTGTGGGCCACATATTGATCTCCAGTGAAACTACCTTTTCTGATAGTTTAACTACACATTTAGCTGAGATGTCTTAATACTGTTAGTATTTTTTAGTTTTATTTTTTAGTGCTCCTTGGTCATAAACTGTAAGGAATAAACTTACATTTATTTATTTATTTATTTTTAATTGATATTGAGTTAATCTGGCATTAACTATGAACAGATAATTGACTTATTTTGTCCAGGAGTGATATGCACACAGTGCATCTGTTGTCCTGATGGATTGGTAAAATAAAAAACTGTGCATATCTGTGAATGTGAACAAAGAAACACTGACATTTGTATGTTTGTGAATGATCATGATTGAACTAGCAGGGATTTTAGATCAAATGTCTCATAATTAGCTTGTAAACAGAGTTTTGGTTACATATCATCTCAGCAGGGGGACTCACAACAAATACAGTTTTAATCAGCTGATCAGTTATAATCGAACCCATCCTGTGCTATCAACTTAAGAACGCGCTTCATACTCTACAAACCTTCCAATCTAGGTTGTTTACAGCAGTTTGATCAACTATTTCCCCAGCCTGAAAAAAAAAAACCCTTCCGAGCTTTAAAGCGTATTGAGATTTTGGCTTTTATGTGTCTCAGTGCTTTGAGGGTCTCGAAAAGCACTATATAAATGCAATCCATTATTATTATTATTATCAGTGGGTTATTTATAATCAAAGTTCAAAGGCATTTATTGAATATACTAGTATAAATTCCATCTTCATCAAGGTTGAGTGCAGTTCTGATCAGCACTGAGACTGTGTATAGAGAAGATTTTTAAATAAATGTTAAATATGCCACTTTATAATACCTGAAACGAACCTGTAACCTATGACATAACCGCAAACCCCTGTGAACCCTACGCCGTAACCTACCACGTAACCTGACCTGCACCTCCTGAGATATTTAACTACATATCGGGTTGATGCAGCCCACATATGTTGTGATTGTTCAGTTCAGCGCTGTAATGCACTTCTGGGTATTTTTTCACCACAGTTTTTGAATTTATCAGTGAGAGAATAATGATCATCGCCTCAGTATAAGGACTTATAATCACAGCATTAATATAAGGATTAGCAAATGCCAGCAAATTCCTAGAGTGAGATTGCTGAAACTATAATGTACAAAGCAGTATAAATACTAGAGGGACAAATATACGTATCCCCTAAACAAACTGACCACAACAAAGAGCAGGACCCAGGATTTTATTTTTTTCTTTTGGCTGGCACAGTCAATCATGTGATTCACCAGCACAAGCATAAATGCTGGCAATGATTTTGGCCACTTACGTAGGTTACTTCATAGGCATACACAGAGATTCTCCACAGAAGAGGGAGTCTTTGCACAGACCCCTAAACAGCTCAGTGATGTTGCACTTTAAAGTGCCTTTAGTAGAAGTTTAAAGTGTTTTGCAGGTGTTTTTGTGTCACTGAGAATCTTTTTTGGGTGTCGGCTGTGCAAGCATTTGCTTGGCTCGGCTCTCTGGATGACCCAGCCCTTCTTTAAACAGCCAAGCGTGAATTACTGAAAAGGCCTGTATGTGTAAAGTGACAGTTAGAGAGCAATCATAGTCTTTTGTGGTCACAGACACAGACAGCTGAAGATATCACAGTGAAGTATTCATTCTTCTTAGACATCTTTGAAGTACGCTTGAGGGGTGCAAGTATAGTTGGTACACTATGATGTGAGGTCACAGGTACGCTCCCAGTCTGAAGACAAAATTCAGACCCAAGCCGACTGTAACAAACTCAGAGACATGGGAACTCTAACACTACAGCTTAATTAAAAGAGCAGATAAAATGAGAGGCATCCTGAATATGCTTTTTTTTTTTCATTTTTAATATTAATCAATATTTAACACTGAAGATCTGCCAAAGTGTGTCTTTAATTTCAATGTTGCATAGCAACTCTGAACTACAAAGGGGCACAAATGGCCAAATCATCTTCAGAGACATGTAAGACACTGCAAAACACAAACAACTATATAAGGTGACCATATCTCAGAGACAAGAAGCACACAAATTTCAATATTAAAATATATTGTAAATATGTATATTTACAATAAAAAACACAAATTTTATGAATGAAAACGTCTCAAGTCACAGATTCAAGAGATTTTGTTTTCCTGTCAAAGCACAACATGTTTCACTTTGTACTTTGATCTATCAAACCAATGTGCATGTGGTGGAAAACTTCAGCCTGCTTTGCAACCAGATCTCATAAAAAAGAAATCATGACGCTATTTGAATGGCTCTGGAGGAAAAGTGTCCGGATGCTAAATTGGCTTCGTAGTCCAGGATCAAGGTCTCCTTAACATTTTGTTTAATAAAACAAAAGAAACAACAAAGGAGATGCTGAACAGTGGAGCAGCTAAAATTCTGCATGAAAAATGAATGGGAGACATTTTAATATAAACTGGTCTCCTCAGCTTCCCAGCTACTTACATTGTGTTCTAAAAACTAGATGTGATGCACCATGTTCTGTTAAGAATAAGATTGACGGCATGCGTCATGATATTCATGATATACAGCGTTTGTCACAAAGTTGTATGATTGACAAAACATGCATGTGCTGTGGTAAGTCAGATTGAGAGGGCAACTGGAATTTACCAGTTGTTTTGTGCCTGCTGAAACGCTGATTGTCATCTGAGTCTCATTTCCCACAAAACCGACTCCCACAGTTTATAATCCACTTGATTAGAGAGTGATTGTTCCCTGAACTACAAAAAAATCAAAAACAATCTCAGTTACCACCCTGTTGTATAACTGTAAGTGCTATTGACTTAGCTAAATCAGTGATGTGTTTATTACTAAAATTAGACTCAAAAAGCCTCAGTCAACTGCTTTTCTTCTTCCTTCAACTTCATCCTCTTGTAATCATGTACTCCTTCACATTAGAAGAAATATAGCATTTTAACAATTTCTTTATCTCACTCCAGTCCACTGCCATTCAGGCTTCTTCCCACAGCTGGCTGAGGCCAAGTTCCACAAAAGATGAAACTTTGAATCAATGAAAAAAAAAATCATGTTCAATATACCTTCCCCCAGCTTATCACGTCATTAATTAATGGGGAACTTAACAAAGAAACACTGTAATGAAGTTACAGAAAATAATTAATGCTCGCTTAAGCCTTCATTCATTTTTAGCAATTAGGATTCTTTGATTAAAAAGTGGTGTGGCTTGTCATTCACTGTGCAAAGAAGTTGGGCAATTAATTTTTTTTAATGTCAAAAATATAGACGTTCTAGTGCGCGTGTCAAACAGCATTAATATTATGAACGTTATTACTGTTGTTGTTGTTGCCGTTTCCTTTTCAAAGAATGCTTCTAATACAGCCACAGAAAAGCTTGCCGTAAGCGTAAGGAAGGACATCAAAGAGGATGTAGCAATCATGCAGATAGGATAGAAACATGTTTCAAGCTCAGTGCGCTTCTTCAGGCACCAGGGGCGATGAAAAGGGACGCTATGAATATGTAACGAAGAAGAAGAAAATGGGCGAATGTGACGTAAACTGACCAGGAACAGATCACATGAAAATATAATTTATGTACATTCATATGATTGTGTGATATTACTTATCGTCTAACACAGTGTTTGTGAGGCTCTGGAGGAAAATGGCTAACAGCTAGAAAAAGGTGAAAGACTTATACAATACCAAAAAAAAGAAGATGTGTCTGCCATTTTGGTGCTTAACATCAAAAATCCGTTCAGCTCATTCCCTACAGCAGATCACGGTTGTAGGGGTTTGAGCAATGTATGGAGCAGAATTTCAATTCTGCAAACACAAGTAGGTATTCTAGGAAGTGATTCACAAGGGTATTATTAATACTACTCTTATATTCAACAGTGCATGTTTTCAGGGCAAACATTGAGTTTTACCCACATTATATATTGTAGGTAAGGACACTGAATAGCATGACAACACTCTTTTCCGCCTTAAGGAGGGAAGTAAAAGGCTGGTATAACATGGTGTTACAATGCTTACAAATCACTTGTAAGCTGTAAGTTTTTACCCATAAACGCCACTGCTGAGATTGACCAATCCCTGATGTTTATGAAGCAGTGTCATTTGCAGTTCATAGTTTTATAAAATGTAAATACAGTACATTAACTAGTTTTTGTCAAATAGCACTTTCTTGTGTCCAATTTAGGGCTTGAGTTTATGAAAATAAGAAAGTAAAAAATGTAGGAGGAACAGCATTTATTTGATTCAAAGCTTATGCATGTATGTGTCCTTCCACCAAAATGTTATTACTGCTCGATGTGTGAAAGAAACGCAAGCAAATGCGCTGCACACTCCATACTTTCTGGTGTGCTCGTGAACAAAAGGCTTATTCAAACAGCAAAGATTCAAAAGCCTGTTCACATTGACCACAAACAATTTGATGCTGCTCATGCAAACACCCACACAGTCAAATTCAAATTAACAGGTGCCAATAGCCCCTCAGGCTATCTGCGGGCGTTTCAGAGTCCACCTGTGCAGAGCAGCTAGGTTGTGAACTCTACGTGACACCAACGTGTGAATGCGCCGCAGCATTCATCCCTGAATAATTTGTGGGCTGCCAGCTCAACTGGGCTAAATAGTCTCCTAGCCCTTCAGAGAGGCACTTTGCTCTGCAATCTCAACTGGTCCACATTTCATGCATCTGGGGCTGCTATGATGAAAGAAAAAAGACAGTGCATGTGTTTAATAAATTATACGCCGCTCTTCGGGTGTTTTCCAAACCATTTGGTTTGACTGATATATACACATATGCTGGGCTTATTCAAATATTGGTCATTGTAAACATTGCACGTATCATCAGCAGCAGGAACATCATCTGTTTATGCTCCCACTGAAAGAAAAACTTCTCTGAGTGGAATAAATGATATGCCGTTTGTAAATATTAGTCTTTGGATGCTGTATTTTGTGATTCAGACTAATAGTACATGCCTTAGGAAAAAAGACTAATATCTTGACATATACACCTCAGCTCTAAAGATTGGACTTGCTAAGGAAAGTCTTTGTTTTTGAAAGAAAAAACATTTTTTTAATGAAAATAATCAGAAATTTCAATACCAATTCATATTTAATTGAACTGGTCAATCATAAATTACTTTATATTTTTAATGGAATGTCAGCATAGTAATATAAAGGCCAAAATTAAGGACTCGTTCCTGTGTTCCAGTGTCACATTACATCAAACATTACGATTTGATTGTAGTCTCAAAATCCCCCCCGAAATCTATCTATAGAGTGTCCATTCAGCAAAGATTTAAAAAATACAAGCTGCATATTGTAGAACATCTTTGGATCTTTGACAGCTTCTGGTTTGGAATAGCATTAACTGCTTACGCAGCAAAACAGAAACCATTATCAAACAATTATTTTGCCTAATGAGATATTACTACACAAGGAAGTCTTAGTTAGAGCTTTGTGTTGCTCTGCAGAGAAAACGATGCACACTGCTTTATAATACCTCTAGTACTTGGATAACTTCTTGCATGGAATACCATTCATTTCTTATAGCAGCACAAGATGAACCATTACCAAAAGATTAAGGTGCCTAATGAGATATTACTCCATAGTAAAGTATAATCAGAGCTGAGTTCATTTCCACCACAAGCCTATACATCACAAAGATGTAAAGTGTTGTTGCTTTTATACTTTGTGAATTGTAGCACATCCATTGCCAGTGCTTTCTCCACTGATATTACTGATCCATGCTGACTAAGTAGGAACAATGGGATTATCAATTAAAAAGGGTCTCACCCACCTGTCTGGATGCTTGATCAGCCTGGGCCATCTGCAGGCTTAAGCAGTCTCACAGATAGATCTTCTGGTGAGCCAAAGCTTAGAGGAAAATGTTGGATTCACAGCCCATTTAACCCAATATTAACATAAATCATTGTGGGATAAACACCTCTACTAGGCAGAATTGCAATAGAGCTCACCAGTCTGTGGTTTCCCACTTTGCTACTTCCATATGTTTTTTCATTTTTCTATATTATTGATGCATTTCTGTAATTCAGAAGAAACTTTTAGTCTTTTTTTTTATTTAATGAGCAACAATGGAGCTCAAAGTTTTACACAACTTTTGTCTAGAACTTAACATCCAATAGAATCCACTGTTTCATTTCTTTGAGGCTTAAACTAGTAGTTTATTTCACTCGGTCGCAAATGAGCACCAGTTTAATTGCTTTGAACATTACAATCAGCATTCACTATGAATGCATTTCAAAAAAAAATGAATTTAGGAAAACAGGGATCTCTTGCTAACATCATAGAGGCACCCAGCAAATGAAATTTGACGCTGTATGACCTCAAGGAATGTTAGATGGTTTAAATACCAGGCATATATTCTGCATTTACTCCCCATAGTGTTCGAGATATTACGCATACCAAATGCCCATCATGCTCAGCAGATACTGTGACATTCACTTCAGTTCATTTCAATTCTATTTTATTTCTATAGTGCCAAATCACAACAACAGTCACCTCAAGATGTTTTCTTTTGTAAGGTAAAGACCCTACAGTAAAAGAGAGACAATCAGACAACCCCCTATAAGCAAGCACTTGGTGACAGTGGGAAGATAAAACTCCCTTTTAACCTTTTAAGGCACAGGTGTCGAACTCCAGGCCTCGAGGGTCGGTGTCCTGCAGGTTTTAGATGTGTCCTTAATCCAACACGACTGTCTTGAAGTTCTCCAGAGGCCTGGTAATGAACTAATCATGTGATTCAGGTGTGTTGATCCAGTGTGAGATCTAAAACCTGCAGGACACCAGCCCTTGAGGCCTGGAGTTCGACACCCCTGCTTTAACGCGACCTGGACCTTGAATTCTGTGTCATGCAGACAAAAGACATACTGTGGAAGAGAGCCAGAGATTAAGAAAAAATAATGAATAAATGCAGAGGGGTGTTTAAAATTGCATAATGGGAAGCCCCCAGCAACCTAGACCTTTTGTAGCATAACTAAGGTGGGGTTCAGGGTCACCTGGTCCAGCCCTAACTATAAGCTTTAACACACTTATGTTTTATAGAAAAAAAATAAAAATAGCCTGTAAAATGTGTTTCTTAGGCGAGTGCATTTTTCCAATTATGAGTGTTACAGTGCCTATAAGTCAGAAACACTGTATAATCCCATCTTATCCTTCTTATTTTTCGAGATGTAAACTTTAACATCACTCAGACTTTTACATAACTTCACTCGGATAACGGAAATGGTTTTTCAGTTATCTGAGTGAAGTGTTGAATTATTCATGTCTGAGATATTGTAAATGACAATAGATTCCATAAATGCTTGCAGGCTTGTATTGTCTTTCCAAGAAACAAGAATAAGCAAGGACAAATCGTGCTTTTGCAGCCACTGGGCAGTCTGTGTCATGGGTGTGACAGCTACAGTGACACAGGAATGGTTTGTCCTTTCTTCCTGAGTGACAAACATGATTTGGGTTTGAATTGCAAACATGTGTGTCCTGAGGTTTGTTCTAGGCTGCTTCAGCAAGTGCCACAGAGATATACTGTTTGCATGTGGTTGGAATAAAATGGATTTGTGCATCACAGGTGTATCACATGTTTACATTTATTGAAACCATGTCTGGATGGCTGACATCACCCATCCATCCATTCAACCATCCATAAATCTTCTTTGTCATTCATCCAAGTTTGCACGGAGGCTTGATCCTCTCCCAGCTGACACAAAAACATGGTATGCACCTTCTTCAATCCAATTTTGAGCAAAAAGATTTAATAATATAAATTTGCGTTCTTCTTCCTGTTTTTGCGGAAGCTTGTTCCAGGAGTTCCTTCCACATTACTGGCTCAGATCTGGAGGGGGCTTGTCTATTTAAAAAAAAATCTATAAAAATACCAGATTCTGTTATAGATCAGACATTGCTGACTTATTCCAACTGTCCTATATTAACAGAAAGATGGATAGTGAAATACCTAGTGAGGCTAGCCTTAGCCAAAGCTACTTGTAGCTTCTCCTTCCAAATTCATGCAAGCCAATGCTATTGTGATAGGTGAGCCAACAAAATGTGTACCTTGCCTTGCACCTAATGATCCATGACATTTAAAAACACACTACGAACAAAAGTATTGGGTCACACCTTGAATTCTGTGTCATGCAGTCTCCTTTTACACAATTCTAAAGAGGTCACTGAATGTGGTACTGCAATAGCATGGCACCATTGCAACAAGTTTGTGAAATTACTTGAACGCTACAGATTCTATGGAAGCATTTAGGAACCGCACCAAAAAAGCCACAGAGTGGCAGATCACATAAAGTTACACCGAGAGTTGAAATCCTGAAGTGCATAGTGCTTAAGAGTCACCCTCTCAGTAATTCCTAAGCTTTTTAAACCTCCTCTGTCATTAACATCAGCACAAAAACTGTGCACCAGGAACTTAATGGCATGGCTTTCCAAGGACAAGCAGCTCTTGTAGGTGGCCTCGTACTTTTTCCACGTAGGCTGTGTAGATATACACTGTAAAATCTAATTAGTTCCCAGAACTCAAAAAAATTATGGAAACTCGTTGCCTCAAAAAAATTGAGTAAAGCTTAGCTAAAAATGACTAAGTTAGGACAACGTATTTATTTTGAGTATTCTGTACAAGCTCATTTGTTCCCAGAACTCAAAAAAATTGGATCAAGTTTACGTAAGATGACCAAGTTAGGGCAACTTACTCATTTTGAGTACACCCTACTCAAAATGTACACAGCCGTGTTAGTTCCCAGAACTCAAAAAAATTATGGAAACTCGTTGCCTCAAAAAAACTAAGTAAAGCTTACTTAGGATGACTGTTAGGACAACTTATACATTGCAAGTCTGCAGTATTAAGAATAACTTGATATTTCTGACTTTCTGACAATACTAATTGTTTACCTACTGACAAACATTTCAAGTTCAACTAAATGAAAAAACAATTTGTGGTACCATGAATATCATTAAAAATAATTAACAACACTTTTGTAATGATGTTAAAATGAGCACAACTTTTATTTTCAAACACAACAAAGTACAACAGCCAACATACTGGACACTGTTCTGCTGAATAAAAATGATATTGCCATCACTGTTATAATCTTACAACGAAACAAAGTCTTAGATGTAATTATTCTGAAAATAAGTTTAGGCCTACCACAAGTTTGTTTTGTACTTACATTATTTATATAATCAACATAAAATATTTATTGTTCTGTCACAAGTGCAGTCTCTAATTTAAACAACACATTCGTTTTTCATTCCAACACAGGAGCTGGAATGTTGTAATATTTTAAGGATGGCTTGTTTCCAGTCCAGGCATTACTGCCTGAATGACTATCATGGATCGAGGTGATCCAAATGTAAGTGCAGAAGAAAGTCTTTAACTTCCCTTAAGTACAGTCGCAGTGGATGTGGGTTGGAGATGCAATGAGCTTGAACCTGCAGGCGACCATCTTCACTGACCACACCATCTGTGACGGAGGACTCATCTCTCCTGGTGTCCTGCAAGCAAACAATCATATTTTTTGGAACATGAACTTAATTGCTTTCTTAAAACATTTTTTCTGCATTTGGTATAAAACAGACTCCAATTTAGACAATCTCAGGCTCCCTCCCCGCCGGAGAGGTGACATTCAATGTCCCAAATTGTCAGTCTGGATAGCCGTGACCACCACGCAACACACAATATTGTCATGAAAGAATAATTTTAAAAAGGGCTATGCAAACATGGGCAATAACTTTCATTCTAATGATGTGCAAAATGATTTTGGGCACAAAACAAATTTTGCTGTTAGAAAACTTGCAGACTTCACTATATACAGTGTAGACCCTCTAAACTAAGTTTGGGGGATGTGAACTTTCAAGAAATGCAGACCAAACTGTTGTTGTTTGTTTACTTACACAGCATGTCTTGTAGAATTAACTGGAGTCACAGCAACAGCATAGTGCAGTCATATCTCAAGTCTAATAACAGAAGACAGGAAAAGATCAGTAAAGAAACAACTTCCCCAAACCAAAGCACAAATAAAACAATAAGTAAGACAGGCTGATCTAAAGTATGATTAAAGTTCAGCCTGATTAATATAAATGTCACTGACAGTTGCTAATATATTGGAAAACCAAAAATACTTACCACTGAGTTGATGTCTTTCTGTCCAACAACAGGAGTGCTGGTCCCGAGCCTCAAAGACAGTAAGAAGCAAGCAGAGGGAGAAAAAAACAGAACATTGATTTGATCCTTAATGGCTGTGCAATCACTGTAACATAGAGTTCGCTTATGTTGTTAAATAAAGGCTAGATTTGACATTAATAGATGCCACAGATGTTCTAAAGCTGCCACAAAGCATGAAAAAATAGACGTCTCCGAAAACGTCGGAGCATTTTTGCAAATATGTGATGTCTTGATAAATCGAGCAGATATTTGAAATTTACACAGCTACATTCTCGCCTGAAAATATCTTAAAAGTTTATTTTGTGACCCAGAAAAAGTAATACGTTTTTCAGCAGTGCTCCTCCGCCATTGCCGCGCTTACAAGTGCGCACAGGCTCCGACAACCGTGGCCGACAAATGCGATCCTCTTTTTCCCCAGACTACCCTTTCTGGGTCACAAAATAACCTTTTAAGATATTTTCAGGCGAGAATGTAGCTGAGTAATGCTCAAATATCTACTTAATTTATCAAAATATCACATATTTGCAAAAGTGCTTCCACGTTTTCGGAGAGCTCCGTTATCCACCCCCCACACCACACCCACCCCACCCCTAACGGCTGCACCTCCCAAAGAATTTTGTCTGGGCTCTTATCTCACTTATTTATTTCAAACAATCAACAAAAAAATTCACCGACGTAGTTTTATGTAAGGTTTTTAAGGCTGTGGTGTTAATTTTTAAGTAACATGAGCCCAGCGGCAGCAGCAACGCTAGGCTAACACTAACTAGCTAGCAAGATTAGAAACCTGGTGCTAAACTAAGAGAAGCCACAAAATCAGTTTGAATAAGAGTAAACATTTACTCACCAAGTCAGTAAAGATCCACAGCAATGACAACAATAATATCTCCAGGTTTGCTCAATATATTCCATAACAAATGCTGGTGCCATGAACATGCGGACTGATCCGGGAGGGAGGAGAACGGCAGTCACGTGGTATTTTCAAAACACATCTTTCATCCTTCCGCCCTGAGAAGCAAAACTTCCAGCTTACTTAGTTTTTCTAAGTTAGGACAACTCAAATTAATCGAGTTTATCAGCATTTTTGCATAAAAAGTACTGGTAACTTATTTAAATTGAGTTCTAATAACAAATTGATAAAAATTGAGTTCAGCCTATTTAATATTTTTAATTAAACACAATATTACATTTTACAGTGTAGCTAATGCATATACATATGCATATACATATAGAATGAGGATGTAGTTCTTATTGGCTATGTACAAATGGCATACATACTAAACAAACATATCCTAAAAATAACGCAAAGATCCTTTGTCATAATATTTTAAATTCAAACGAAATGGGTTTATTACTGTAAACCAAAATAATTTCATCCTCCAGTTCAAAATAGAAAGTTTAGAGAAGGCTTCTCTTTCTTCGGTGGGAGTCAGCGTTATCAACAATAGGCAAGATGCCTGCAGGGTGAATTATAGTCTGTGAAACACCTTCATTGAAGCACACATGCTGTTAAAGTCTCTGAGCTGTTCAATCTAGTGAATTAATCACTGTAGTTGTACAACATAATACGGCTCATTCTGATCATCCCCGGCATATTTCCTCACACCATCTTCCGGACCCACCAGCTGGCCATCTATAGCTCGGTGGAACTGCCTGCCTTGCTCTAAAACACAGAAGAGGTCAATGCATTCAACTCTACAGTTTTCTTATTGCTCTACCCTAAAAAAAACTTCAAATCCTGAAGCTAATTTATTCATATTCTCAATTTCTTCCTGGCCTCCCTTTGAAAACAGAGAAGGGGGCGACGACAGAACTGCCGTATTCTCCTCTTTGAAAATCTTCCATCAAAAATGAATGGTCCTCTGATTTGGTGAAAAGGAGGCTGGGATTGGGATCGTCTCCCAGACACAGATGGGCAGAGTGAATCCATAATGGGTCCAAGTTAAATATCTGCTACTCCCCCTTTTTTCTATTTTAGGCATTTCTCAGAAAGAGCCTATATGCTCAGCAAAGCCTCAGTGGTTAATGGTTTAAAAACGTGGTTGCTTAGCTTTAATTGTGGTTGGCATGTAATAGAGAAGACTGCAACAGCTTATTCTTCTGTGTCCCTTCAATATTAAAAAAAAATGTCCCATGACTGAGTTAACGTCAGTCAGATTAAAATCTTTTAACAACGCTTCATTTCAGCACTGTGTGACAAGCCAGCAGATCAGAGAGTTAGAATTGTCACAAGATTGTGCTTTGATTAATTCTGCTTTGTTCAAAGAGTCACATAAAAAAAGTTTATACTCGTTCCAAATGCAGTTTTATCTCTTGGTGTGGGGGGGATGCTGAATGTGGACAATAAAAACCAACCCTAGTAAGTTTTATTTGTGCAGTGTTTCAAATTGGCTGTAGAACTTTGGTAGTGTGTAACCTGGAGAGGATAGAATAGAATAGAATAGAATAGACTAGAATAGAATAGAATAGAATAGAATAGAATCATCCTTTAATTGTCTCACAAGGGGAAATTTGGTTGTAACAGCAGCCAGAAAAACACATATACAAACAAACATGACACAGAACAGAAACATACACATTTATTTCCTATTTACAGCAAGGACAATAGTTACCAAAAACAGAGTACTGTACAGTTATTAAAATTAAATAAAATTAAATACAGATAAGAGGCAAACCCAGGTTGTAGTGTGTAGATCAACACTGTGTTGACATAGTGCATTGTTAAAAGTTCCTCCACAGTATAAGGTAACAAGTAACCTGCTTCAAGTGGGTTTTTATTCACCAGTTTATTTTCCTCCATTCAAAAGAGGCAGCACAAGTAAAAGTAAAACATCTACTGTAAGTCACAAATTCCTAAAAGCATTTGACACCCTTAAACTTAATTATATAAAAAACATAGTCTAGGTTTAGGTGATGACAGTGCTTTATATTGTTTCCTTGAGTCCCTTTTTAAGAGAACCCATTGTGATTGCAAGGCAGACATCACCAATAATGGTGTTCCACAGGGATCTCTCCTTGTTCCATTACTTTTTATACGAGTGATGAATAACATAAAAATTGATGACATCCTTGATCATTAATTTTAATGCAGATAATTTTATGTGCTGCTTGTTCAAGCTCAGGCTCCTTGATATAAGGAATTAATGATTTCCAGATACCTCTTTCTAACCATATACCTATTGTTCCATATTAACAAAATTGTATTTTCTACAGCTTTGGGTAGAAAAAAACAACAACAATAACTATTGTTGGTTTGTAAACTGGGCTCTCATTTATGTATTTATCTCTGTGTTCCTCTCACTTATTTCCACCAATTAAGATCCAGGTTAATCTTAAATCAGAATCTGATGATGCACCAGACCACTGTCAGTCACATGTAGCCACACCACAGACCACAGGGTTTGTTTTTTTCAAAACTATATCTCCATCGATTATTTAGGAAATAAATATGTATTGATGGCACTTTTCTGTCACAAGTAGTCTGACTATGACTATGGCAGTCTTGTAGCCAAAGGCACTCAAATCTATGGTGTCTCTGCAAAAGAAAAAAAAAACACTGTAAGAGTTCCTCAGTATGATTATGAATGTATAGGATGTTCTTCCTACCATGTGCACTCACCGAGCATAGAGACATAATGACAATGACATGAGGCTAAAGTGTATTTATAGGTGTGAATAAGTAATAAATTCTGAAGATTTAATGATGTGTGCATTGTAATGGATGGAGGATTCCTGGTCAGTAAAGGTCCAAACCCCTGCCTGCATCAGGACTAGAGCAGAATGCCAAACAAGAATGGTAGACTGAGGATGCTGGTGTTTTGATCAGTGTGTTTGAGTGTATGTGTGTGTGCGTGTGGCGCTTGGGAGTGGTCCTAAGATCACAAGCTGAAGGATGCAAGCAAAACACATCTTTAATTCCAACACTGTTTATCTTTCCTCCTTTTAGAAGTGCAAAAATCTGAAAAATGTAAAGCGATTCAGCAATAATTTTGCTGAGATTCAGTTGATACACGGTGGAAAAGGCTTTCAGTAAATCCTGAAAACAATCTTCAACACCCTCAGAGAAGAGTATTTACATCAAAGCGGTATCAATAAATCCTCAGTGAGACTAATTTCCTACAGGTTAAGCTTGTGTTTGTCCCTGGCAAGCTTTGTAAAGAAGGCAGAAGGGTAAATCACACAGAAAAGTAAACCATGTCCAAGTGTTTTAGATATTAAGCAATTTTTGTAATCTATTTACTTCATGCTGGGGAAACATACATACAATGCAGCAGCAGAATAAACATAACAATCCTTGTTCTTTTTCTATACAGCCAGCAATAAGTAGGGAATCCAAGGGAGGAAGCCTCTGTGCCTGTAACTGGATTTACTCTGCATTTGCATGAGCCTTTTCCACACTACATTAGGCAGAAAGTGGAGATAGGCCCAATAATGTGAGCCCCTTCTTTTACTACAGTGATGAGCTAATTTCAGCCATTACCCTTGAGAAATCTTTTTTTATTACCTTTAGGGAGAGTTTGCTGAGCAGGCATGCTCTTTTTCACGTTCAGCGTTCTGTTGAAGGATTCAAACACTTTGACTCCTGGCAACTAACCAGTGAAAGCACAATGTGGTGACTAACAGAGGACTGAACTCTTTCCTAGTATTTAAAAATAATATCTTACATCACTAATATTTGAGCTACAGCTACATTTATAATACAGTAAATTATAATTACAATTACAAAGAAATGATACAGTAAAATTGTTTTTCGTATAAAATTTAAATGATATTTGTTACATTTGTTGTTTTGAGTCTTTTGAGACCTTATAAGCATCATTTTGGTTTATTTGGTTTATTTTGGTTTTATTTCATTCTCCAACTTAAATGATAAATTATAACAAATGGTTTCTATATTCTGAATATTAGAGTAGACCATGTTATTGCCATAGCTGGACTTTACTTTATCTTGTTTTGGATGGTCCCTTTCCGCGTCCATCTGCCTGCCTCCATCTCACCCTATATTCCTTGCATCCTCCTCTCTCCCAACAACCCCCTGCATGTCCTCTTCCACTACATCCATGAATCTTCTCTGTGGTCTTCCTCTTTTCCTCCTGCCTGGCAGCTCTGTGTTCCACAGGAGGCTATATCTACTATTCCCTCCACTGCACATATCCATTATCTCAGCCTTGCCTCTCTAACTTCGTTTTTAAACCACTCAACCTGAGCTGTCCTTCTAATGTACACATTTCTCTCCAGAGTGTACCTCCACTTCCCGAGGCTCTTTTCCACTGTTCCACAGTTTTGTTTTGTTTTTGCAGTTTCTCCAGTTATTGCATAGTCTGACCTTGCAGTAAATTTTATGGGATATCCACTTGTGGTAAAATTGTGGTATTTTGTTAGCACATATCTAAATCCTCCAGAACAGTGAACTACCAAAACTTATGCTCACACTTAATCAGATGTATTTGATTACCTGCCTGCTACTTACCCTCTTCCTATGAATGCACTAAGGGCGTACTTTCTTCTTAAATGTATCTAAACCTCCAAACTTCCCACAGAAATTACAGAAACATGAAAGGATTAACGGAGAGATGGATCTTTATGATTCAAATTCAATCTTTGATCATGAATTTTTCAAAAACTGACTATGGCTATTGTATACACATGTCCCAAGGCAAGTGCTGCACAGAAAACATGCCTAAAACTGCATGTTCTGAGTGATATTAGGTTCAGATCACAGGTTCGGTGATACCTTAGTGGCAGCATTATTTGTCAGCCCATTGCATGTTTTACAATAATACCGTCACAGTATTTGCTTTGTTCATTAACTGGTGTCAGTTGTTTTAGACAAAGGCATCATGGAAATTAACTTGAATGAAAAAGAATCAAAATGACTTCTTGATTTGAGGAATCAGTTCTTTAGAATCGAGAGATTAAAGTTATCGTAGAAACTGGTTGAATGTGGAAGAAAGTGATGAGATCCTGAGACATACTTATCTTTATTCACTGTGTGCAATGTTAAGCTAATGTTTAATAATAACGTCATTACATACCATCTGTTACAACTAATGGAAATCAATAGTTTTGGAGTTTTTATAGTTGAAATCCTTCATCTATCACTAACCACCTTGTGAAAGTCTTCACTTGATACAGCTCTATTTTGGCAGCATTAGTTTTAGGAAGTAGAGGTGGGGGTGATGTAATCATTACCAGAGCATGTCGGCAATTTTAGTCCCGTCTGAATCTGCCATGACAGTAATTTTTATGGACTGCTAATGCTCTCACCAGTAGAAATTCTGCCCACTTAACCTGCTATACGATACCCAGTGAAGAATTACCTGAGGAAATACAGCCCAGTTCAACGTGACATCTCTGAGATTGTTGCCAAATATTGGGTCATTTCCTTTGGGAAGGCACTCCTTGTGTATGGTAGTGGACCATCTGCTCAAATTGCATGCGGCAGCAGGGTTTTTCCTAAAAAGAGCATTGACCCAGGGTCTCAAATCTACTCAGTCTGTGACTATTTCTGCTTGTCGTTCTCTTCAAATTGCACATCTGATGATTTAGTGGCTATTGTCCTGCAAACTGTGAATGGACTTTAAACCTTTAATATGTTTAAACAGCTAACAAAATTGCATATCAGAGCCCAAATGTGCTCTATGAGTCTCTGTGATAAAGCACATAAAAGTGGAACTTAATATTCCTTAGGCCTATTAGTTTTTCACTTTTCACTTTTTATATTATTATTCTCTGAAGAAAAAGACTAACTTGAGAAATTTTAATGACTCTAGACAGCAATTTCATCAAGATGAAGTCAAAGCAGGCAGGGGACTTTTAACAGGTTTGAAGCTGTTTAATCTCACAATGCTTGCCACAGAAAGTACTGCAGTAAACAGATATCCTTGTTAGTGAAAATTCCATTACTTTCCATTTTCTCACCTTAATTTTATGTGTCACTAAAAGGCCCAGAAGAGGCCTCGCAAATAGTGAGGACAGCTTAATGCCGGTCAAATTGAGAGACAAAGATGTAATTATTCCACCTAAACTGCAAACTGCCGTTGAGTTAAAGTCATAATAGGCAATAGCTGTTGAAGAAGCCTTCATGTCACACATTTATATCAGATAAACACAGTGTGAAACAGTTCTGAAGAGGCTGGTGTTGTTTATCGGTATCTCTTCTGGAAGGCTGTGTGTCTGCAGCAATAGAATTATAGCCATTCTTCTTATTTCAGTCAATAAAACACATTCACTTGGTGATCAGGTTTATAACACTCTAATAAAATGGCATCACGCGGACATTTTTATGGGTTTGAATCTTTTGTATAGATCTCTGCCTCAGTGGCATCGGTTCTCTTTATCCTGTATGTGCAATGGGATATTTTATTTTGCACATGTTAATGTATTGATGATGCATAAAGCAACGCAACAAAATTCCAATAAACAATCTTTGCTACATTAACAATCGCACGAGTCTGCTTGTTTTCCACTGTTCGATTTGTGCAAGAACAGCATAGCAGAAAACAGGAAATTACTTTTTCTCCCATTACATAAAATGTCCAAAGTTGTCAGAGTTTCTCGGGGTGCTGTGCAGTGGCTGCAAATTTCACTTTCTTTATATCTTATATATTTTCTTTATATTACTTTCTTTTATAAAGAACATACATATGTATACATAAAGCAAATTCCACAGAGGAAACTGAGCTGGTGACAATATCTTCTGTGGTGTTGTTGCTACAGCAGGTTCACCAATACCACTGAAAAGAGATTACTATGAAAACTACACTATTATCAACACAGCACCAATAATATTTTAATCAAACTGCCATAATTCATATTTAAACATGTCAAGAGTAATGGTTTGTTTTTATTACCTAGGAGGTTAGTTATCCTTTTTTGGGGTAGATTTTGAGTGCGGGCGTGTCATTCTGCTTGAAAACTTTTGAATGAATTCTGATCAAACTTTGTAGGGGTGTAGAGCGAGGTCGCGTTAACGATCCATTAAAATTTGGCTTACATCCACCGTGCTCTGCAAGGTCAACTTAATGATTTGTTGGTCAAAAATGGACAAAAAGCCTTATAACTTAGAAACTAGGATTCTTATAGCTGTGGTTTGTGTTGTCAACATGTAGAAGGCACCATGTCAAGATTTAAAATATCATGTCACATCTGACCTCTGACCTCTCCTTCAAGGTCAATAGATTGATATGAAGGTTACGTGATAATCGTAATAATAATGCTATACAGAGTTATTTTAAGAAAATATTGTCCAGAGAAAGGGAGTGAGCTGCCTGTATGACGGTTAGTTAGAAATATACTGTATTAATATAATAATATATAATAAGTTCGAGTTATGCATGTCCAGTTATTTACAAATCAGTCACTATCATCCATGATCTACTCCTACATAATGTTTGTGTGGTCAGAGTAAACAGCTGTCATGCATACTCTTATCTGATCTTATCTTTACTGCACTACAAACATCAAGTATGTTTATAAAGACCAAACAAAACAAAATGAATATATATATCAAATACAGTACTATTAACTTAAAAGTAAATACCTCCCACAGAGTTAGCTGCCTTGGCAGCGGCTTGTGCTCTCTGAGCATCTCTTATTTTTATTTCTTATTTTCATCGGCTTGTGTATAAGTCCGCGTGTGTGTGTGTGTGTGTGTGTGTGTGTGTGTGTGTGTGCGACTTTAACATTGAACTGCTGTCAATGACGAGTTGAATTTTAATGTTGAATGTTAGATTTTGGCTGCTATGTGATTACTGGTAAACCATTTTACCAGTAATCACACACCAGTCAAATAAATCATTTCTTTATTTACTTCAGTTTCTTGTGTTAGTTGTTCAATCTGGGTTCTGTGAAACTGCATTGCTCATTGGTGGGATAAATCAAGTTTTAATCTAAAATGTATTTTCCCATTATTGCAGCTTTATGGGCCATGCTGAATTCTCTACCTTTGTTGTTAAGATTGCGGAAGTCACACACAATATGACATTTAGACATACTGATGGATATAGTGAAACTTTTACAAAAACATTGTTCTTTTCAGGAATCACAGTAAGACTTCCAGGACTGGATTCTAAACACAGAAATTAGTTTCCTGCAATCCGGATCCCTGCACCTGGAACACTTGTTCAGTCATGCAGCGGCACAGAAATCTATTTCTTATTCGAGGATGGTGGCTAATTTTCTAATTGGCATTTTTTTTCCCTCATAGTTTCTGCAATGATCTGCAAATGATGTTTTGGATGGGGGGGGGGGCTTTTCATGTGGACATTGCAGTCGGTCAGAGAATGAATGGGATGTACTGGACAATTCGAGTTCTCATGCGTCATTAGCTCCTCTCCTGATTAAACAGAGCTCTACCCAGCCCTTTTTTGTGTGTATCAAAACAGTTACACCCGTTTATCTAATACGGGTCGGGTGTGGTTTGACAACCGTAATGACCAAACTGAATGCGTGACCCCATCAGGACCCATAATGTTTTGTATTCTTCTCCCTTATTGCTCTTATTTGCTCTTTTATATTAGCATTCCCCCTTTTCTTTTGTTCCAGGTCCTTCACTTCCTCTCCCTCCTGTGCTTCCTGCCTGTGTGATTACCTGCCCTAATGTGCTGCACCTGTGTCTAATTGTCTCCCCTCCTCTGTGTATATAAGCTGTGTGTGTGTGCATTCCCCTTATCCTCTGCCAGATCATCTTTGTCATGTACTTAGCTTTCCAGCACTGGTTTTCTCATGTTAGGATTCCCATGTGCTCGACCTTAATGTGTTTACTAGCTTTTGTCTCAGCCTGTTCCATCTGGTTGTATTTGCCCAGCTGGATTGACTTTGTGTGTATTGCTGTCCTTCAGGAAAAACTGCCAACTTTCACCTGGTCTTAAAAAGTTTTGCATTCAGGTTCTTTCTTTCACTTTCTCTCAGGTTGTCGTGCCGAGATTTGATTAGGTTTTATCGTCCCTGTGACGATGGCGCTTTTTAAAGCAAGAGAATAAACTGGTTTAACTATAGGGAAGACGGTCAGCTGTGCTTTTTAGTAATTGTGCTGTGGACCAAATCTGTCGGTCTTACATTTTTAGGCAACAGCTGTACTTTCAATATTCTGACGGTGAAAGATAGTGGTGCACCATAATTCAGAGTAATTTGATCTGATTACAGTTTTTAGACGCTTGCAGGCGGCTGTCTGCTCTCATGCAGCAATTCCATTTCACTCAAAACTTCCTGGGCAAAATTAAATAAATAAATAAGCAATAGGCTTATAATAGTTCAGGGTTGATTCCTAACAACACAAGACTGCTACTGTGCATGCTGTCCTTTTATTGTGGGTGTTTACATGAGATGCCACGCTGTATGTGTAGGAGAAAACCTGAACTGCCCTGTTTTACTGCTAGTTATCTCTGAGCCTAATGTATTCTCAGCAGCCATCCAGTTACGTAACTGACAAGCAGATCATGATTGATGTATTTTCACCTCTACCTAATATGCCAAGTCATACTGAAACCCAGAATCACCCCTGAGTTTAAACATGCTGAGCGCTGCAGTCTGAGTTTATTCAAAGCGAGTCAGGCGTCTTGTTTTATCAGTTGATAATTGGCATAGAGATGGCATCATTTGGTTTTCTAAATGCAAATATATATGTATATATACTTATATTAGGCACTATAGCAGCAGGGTGGCAAACACAGTGGGCTTCAGCCATTTGAATATTTAAAAACAAAACATGATCAGAGTAGAGCGTTAGGAGCTTTAGATTCTAAATGCAAGTACAAGATGAAATGCGGCCAGGACAGGACGCCTCGTTGCCTAAAACACGGGACAAGACAAAACATGATCAGAACAGCAGATGCTAAATTGGACTCCAATCCCCACTGAGCATAACAGCTCTGCACCGCAGTACAATTAGAGTTATCCCAAGACCACTGGGAGGTAAAAGGCAATTCCATACTTTTATTCCGTCCTGTGCTATAAGGGTGGTAGATTCTTATTAGATCCAGATTATGAAGCGACACTCGTGTTATTAAACTTTATCGACAGTTCTCCCTGGTAATATGAGAGCTTGTTTATCCACAGCAGCATGCACTGGAGGAGGACCAGAAGCACGGGGGTATAAGGGATAAATATTTGGCTTTCTGAGTTTACACTGTTTATTGAAGATTATGAGTTTGAGAGAGCAAACACTTTGCATGTGAGGTTATGTCTTACGCCATCCTCCTGATTAAACTTGTCACCCACCCCCACCGATCCACCTCAGTGGCCTCAAGTGCACACACGTGGTGTGAATTCCTGTGATGTCATAATTACTCTATACGACTCCAAATACGTTTCGCCAGCGGTGTATACGTGCAGATAATCCTGTGGTATTTGACTAATATATGAGGAGAATAAATTTGTCATTCATTAGCACAAACACTCCGGCAGTATTAACTGGATACACACACATCCTCAAAGGAATCAGACTGCAGCAACTCAGATGATGTAAATTGATTTTTTTTTTTCGCTCCGTGGAAAATAAACCTTACGTTGTTTTAACCCCATAAGTAACAGGCACCATTCATCTGTGTCACTTATATTCCCACTGAATTACTGACATGATTATCTCCACTGCTCAGATTGTCAACATTATCTGTTAAAGGTCTCTCACAGCCAGAGCGATTGACTCATGATGTGATGAGAGCGCTAATCTATTACAGGCTTCTAGGTTATAAAGGTATTTTTCCTTTTTTTAAAAAATGTTGAGATAGTTTATTCATAAATCTTTCCTTATTTTGGCAAAAAAAACACGTATATAGATCAGCTCTACTGTCCTACTTGTGCTCCATCTATATTTGAAGTCACAGTGGAGACTTCAAAACTCCATCAGTCATAAATTTCCACAGTCCAAAGAAGTCAGAGGTCACGCTCGTTTGTGAATATTTAACAACTCCATTTAAAAAGAGGAGCTGAGCAGGAGTGCCATGCAGAAACAGTTACTCCTAATTACTGAGGCATTTCTTGTCTCATTTTCATTTTATGGGCATTTTCTGAACTCGACCTCACTGCCCATTAACTTCTGACCCTGGTCACTGGTCATAAAATATCTTTTTTTTTTCTTCCAAGATTTCAAAAACAATAATAAACCAATCAGCTGAGTGACCTTTAAAAGAGTCTTATCATTAAGAAGTAATAAATTTAAAAAGATAATTACTGTCTGTCTACTATGTTGAAGAATGCCATTAAAAAGAGTCTAAAAAGAATCTATAGCACATTAGTACAGGTATGTTTGTCATATTTTAGCTTGTTTGTTTTGAGTTTTTATTTGCTCACAGCTTTGTGATTTTGATTTATTCTCACAGCTTCCATTAAATACAATGCCAACAGCAAGAGGCAGTTGCTTTCATCTATACGATTTTAATAACCCTGCACAGAAGCTTTCCAACACCAAATAGCAGATAGAATTTAACACATTGCTGGTGAACATACGCATAGCAGCCACAGAGAGCCTGGTTCTGTGTTTGTCTACAGCTTTTTAGTGCTCTCATTGGTGAGGTTGTTGATGTTAATATTCATCTCTGCCAGCTACCAGTGTTAACAGGCAACAAATAACATGTTTCTGAACAGGGATGTCCATCCTGGGACAGGATGATTATGGGGTTTAAATTCTGGTCAGCCACATCAGGGGAATAGATCGGGGATGGCGACACCTGCAGATTAAAGTGATCAGGAAAGGTGGTACTGTGATTGGCTGCAAACTGGACACTTTTTAAGCTCTGAGGAAGAAAACGGTTCCTGGTCAAACTGTGATCCATCATTGATAATCCTGACCACCTTCTGCAGAGAAGCACATTCTCTAATGGCTCGGTCACACTACAGTAAAAATATGGATCTATCTGTAACTAAGAGCAATTGTGGTTCCCCAGTGATTTTATTTATTTAGTTGAAATTGAGAAATTATTGCAAGTAGTCAGTTTGACCGCCCAAAATCTGAGCATGCAAATCCCTTATCCTCTAGGAGGTTGCCAGACATGGGCCATGTTGCCATTTTGCAGTTAAATCTAACTGCATTTGTGGAGGAATTTCAGTTTCAAATCCACGAGGTTCTGATTGGACTCTTTTAGTATACTAGCAGGGCTGCATGAAACTTGGTGCAGCTGAGAATTTTAAGGAAGACACATTTAACTACTAACAATTTAAAACCATTAGAAATCCAATAGGAACAGTCAATTCTAACACAGTCTTCAGCTATTTATGTTGATCGTTATACATAAATTTTCTGTTAATTTTATAACTTTCATCTGCCTATAAATCTTAAACCTGATTTTAACTGTAAACGTAGAAATTAAAGTGGAAATGTCTCAAAAGGCAACACTTGACCCCTTAGGAATGAACAGCCACACCTGCCGTTCACAGCTCCTACTTGCGGCCTTCTATGTCCATCATTTTTCTTTGGATGTAGCATGCAAATGTCCAGAAAGACTCACCACTCCCTCTGTCATCTGTTGTGACCGTCTTTCACCTTCAGCCAACAAGATCACTGCGCATGGTCACAACACCAACCAACATTTTTTATTTGTGTGTTTTTGTTAATAGCATTACAGAATGATTCAGCTCTGCTGCCACCAGCACAGACACAGGAAATCTTTTACACCACATGCTATCACTGTCTGTAATACAATATATTTCTCTAGCAGAGACCCATCTGCCAGATGATGTTATTATTATGATTATTGTTATCATCATTTCAACTGCTGAAACAAAAGAAATTTCCCAAATATGAGATACAAAAAGTGGGTTTTTTTTGTCTTAATATGTTTACTTACTGCAAAATAAGACCTCTCATCTTAACCATAAATCCACCTGATCTTTATTTATTGTCAACCCACTGAAGGGACTCTGTATACAGTGCATAGTGATATATCCCCTCAGATCAACATTATCATTCCATACAACTACTACTCCTACCGACTTTCCTATGAACTCATTAATATTTATGTCAGCAAGACTCTAAGCACCGTGTCAAATCCTGCCAGATATCACAGGCAGAAGAATGAAGAAGTCCTGCTGCTTTCAGCATCTCATGATTTTACCTTGTAAAGACACTGATTAGGAGAGATACGGGGGAGATGAGCCTTTGATGCCACTACTCTACAAATGCATCATTAGCTGTAGAATTTGGAGGAGCTGAGCAGGAATGCAGAGGATATTTACAAGGGGAATGAAAAAGCTAAGCATAAAGGAAATCCAATTGTTTTGTGTAACTGTATGTGGGTTTTCTATTGCCAGGGCAAAATAGTTTCCTCCCATTCTGTGCTGTTCTGTTACAGCAAATAATAACTGTCAAGAAAGTCTCATTATTTTTCTGTCTTGCCTTGATCTTATAGATTTGAGGCAAATTAGGTCTGGAAATGTGTCTCGTTGAAACCAAGACTGGCTTTTATAACATTATACTTTAGTGATTCCCTTTATAATGTGTTTAAGTGGCAGGTATGTTATATTTAGGGTGATAAATGCAGGAATAAAGGATTAAAACCTGGATCGTCTTGTGCAAGTTAGTCACACATATCAACATTTGATCCTGCAAGAAATTAAGCATTTTTAAAGTTTTTAAAATATAGCATTATTTGCCTTTCATTTAAATGTGAAACGTTACAGATATTATGCGCATTAACCTTTACAGGAGCTATCTGTCCGCTCTCGTCCTCATTTTACCCTTCTTACAGTTGAGGAAACAAAAGATTTGATCCCCTTTTGAATTGTAACTTTGGGGTCAATTCATGACCTTAATGTGCTTCTTCTTTATCCACTCCTTCATTGCCTTAGAGGTCTGTTTTGGATCATGTCATGCTTGAAGACCCATCTTTGACCCATCTTCAATGTTCTGACTGAGGGATGGACGATCTCGTCCAAGATGCTGCACTATACCCTCAGCAGAAAATCAGCCCCATAGCATGTTTCCACCTCCAAGCATCCCCATTCAAAGAACAGTGGGGATGCTGTTCTTTGAATCATTTTTCTTCTTCCAAACACAGCAGGTCAAGTTGATGTCAAAGGGCTTGATTTTTGTTTTGTTTTTTTGGTGACCACAGCACTTTCTCCCAAGCCTTCTCTGTATCGTTTACACTAGGTGTTCATTGGCAAACTTGAGATAGGTCTGCACATGTGATGTGCCTTCTTGAGCAGGGGACCTTGTAGGCGTCGCAAGATTTCAGACCATTACAGTGTCAATATAAGTATCATGTAAGTGATACTTACTAAGTATCATGTACAATTGTTGTATCTAATTTTATGCTTGTGAGTAATGTGTTAAATGTTTTTGAATAAGCCTCATTGAAGTGGCCTGCAGTCATCTGTGTTTTAGTTAGTGTGAGTTCTGTTATGTGTGTGAAATCATGCTGTAGTATATCAGAACAGAGTCTAGGGTTTAATTATTCACAGATACAGTACCTGAAACAACAAAACAGTTATTTTGTGTGTTGCTTTTATGTATTTTTAATTCAAATACCTTACACTCTGTCTTTTAACCTTATCATTTTTCTTCTAGCACTCTTTAAAAAATGAAACGTGCCAGATGCAGTGTGCTAATCACACTATCCATTTTCCACGTCATATTACACATCTGATTCCACGATATTACATTTGATTTAAAACATTTTCTTTTCGTGTTTGAGCTTTCAGGACCTGATGACTCGGAGATCCATCTCTGGGACGTGCTGTCCAGGAGATTTAATGAATAGCATTTTTGTAGATTGATGTTTGGAAACTGCTTTAAAGTCAAACCTAAAGATTTTTTTTTTTTTAAAAAGAAAACATTTCCATTCTCCCTCCAGCTGATTGTGCTGAAAAAGATCCATGTCCTAGATCCTGCCAACACTGTTTTGTTCTTTGACGACTTTGGACAAGTGTGCCCTTTGTGTTCAGTGTTTGAAAAGCTAGACATGACTTTACACACACTGCTAAAGGAGCAACATTGCCACCCACCTTCTCTTTGGGAGATAAAACCCACGACAGAGCAGGTATGCGGATTTGATCAGCGAGCAATATCTACTGAAATATACATAGATGGGAGAGGCCAACCAATATGTGGACAATAAAAGTCAGCCTTCATTTCTTCCTCTGTCCCTCCAGCTGCTCCAAAGACTGCTGGCATCATTCACACAAATATTAAACCAGCAATAATATCACGTTGGTAAACCAGATAGTCCAGCTCTTAAGAGTCAAACTTGGCTCAGTCATCATAGCTGCTGGTGTTGAGCACAGCTCCATTGTGCAGCCTGTTTTGGTTGTTACTTTTGGTCTTCTGTGGGTAATCTGATCGGGTGCCAACAACATTTATATGTAAAACTTGCAAAAAAAAAAAAAAAGGATTCAAAGTACCTATTCTTGCCTTCCACACTGAGGTATCCGGATGTTGTTCTGGGTCTTCTAGTATCAGAGGCAATAGATATGTGATCTATCTGTGCTTAGCCAGTATTCACTGTTGATATACATCCAGCCTAAATGTATATAAATGCTTGGGAAATATAGCCCAAGTTGCACTCAGTGTTAGCCACTGGCTTATCAGTGGAAGAATAGAAAAACACTGTAAAGCTACAGTTAAAAGGCGCTATGTAAGTGCAGACCTTTTACAAGTATCCATGCTCATAGCAGGCACGAGGCAGGGTGCACTCTAAGTTTAGTCCACCACAATGATCTTCTAAAAATCCTTGGATTTAATTTAGCATCACTGATGGTGTACTGTTGTATTTTCTGTCTGGCATTCTCTCCCAAGATGAACAGTTCAGTTCAGTTCAAATTTCCACTCTGATCTTACATAGAAACACTCAAATCAGTCTGTGTACAAATTCGTCCAGGGCTTAATTATTGCATTTTAATTTTTTAATGGATTTCAAATGCATTATCTGCTTTTTAGAAGCCTGAAAATTACAGGGTTGGGACTGGATTCCCACCTCAGAGAGACAATGCAACCAAGTTCAACAATCTGTTTGACCTGGTGATGATAGGTAGTCTTTGAACTGTGGATGTAACATCTAATTTCATTCATCTGTAAGTCAGGAAGTGGGTGTTTTTAGATGTATATGAAATATGTTTCCAAATGCAGCTGTACCCAGATGTGGAAACATATGAGAAGAAGTTTATCAGATTGGAAATAGCTACTTACCTCTATGACTTTAACCACATGGACAGAGAGAGTTTTCAAATACATTTTTCTGTGTATGCTGACCTTTCATCCACATGCAGACACTTTTATTTCACTGAAATTTGGCATTTTGGAAGATTCCTTACAGTATGCAGAAGCATTGCTGTCTGGATGAAAACTAACAGTATTTCTGACGCACCAAAGAGGACAGCTGTCAGTAAGTTATCATGCTTTTTCTGCATTTTACTTAAATACAAAGGAGAATGATTTATTAGGTAAAATGTTCAGCTAGTTGACTTCATATTGATTTTTGCGCTTATTCTTTCACTCACTCATTTCTCGTCATTCCTCACACTGACACAAACTGAGGCACCCTATGAGTGTGTCAACAAAGGTGGCATCGGCAGCAAAGGAAACATCTGTCACCTCCATCCGCACTGATGAAGAGACACATAATGATAATGGTCCTTCAGCTGCCACGGCTTCGCTTGACAAAGCGTCCAGCAACTGAAAGCTTACCTGCTGTTCACATAACTGACAGAGTTTCAGGCAGTGGCTGGAGAAGTGCACAAAGGAGGTCACTGAAAAGGATCAGAAGATTTCTCAGCAAGATCTTTAAGATATATGTGCTGCTGTGAGTGTACGTGTTGAAAAAGTCAATGTGTGACCTACCAAATAACCGGTGGAGTTGTAGCAGTGGTGAAAGTGGCAAAGAAAGTGGCACTGGAGGTTGTAGCTTTAACAGTACAAGAATCCATCAGTCTTATTTTGAAATTTATTACTTTGATAATTGTAAAAAAAAAAAGCCTTTATGCCGTCACTGGACCATTAGTGTTGCAAAACAAGCGGAGTGTTTAGGGCAGCATAAAGACTGAGGTTTTTTAACCTTTAATCTGCCCGTCCAGTAATATAACAGATAAAATACACATTTGTGTGTGTCACAAAATTATTAGATGGAGATAATTTATGTAAAATATTATGTTTGGCACATGATAGTTATGCAGTGATACATGTGTATTTTTTTTTTAAAAAAATATGAAAAAGAGACAAATTGGAGTCCCAAAACCAGATGTCAGTGACTTTTTTTCTTACCTATTCTTGAGTTTCTTTAAATTGTGGCTTGATGTGTTGCTTTTTAAGCCTACTTCTCTTTGTCTGACAGGTTCTATTTAATTGATTTCTTGATTCAACAGGTCTGGCAGTAATCAGGACTGGGTGTAGCTGGTGAAATTGAACTCAGCTTTCCAAAAAATGTGGTTAATCACAGTTAATTTGTGTTTTAAAAAGGAGCGCATTTACTTTTTCACACAGGCCGGGTAGGTTTGGATAGCTTTTTTCACTTAAATAAAATAATCATTTAAAAAAAAACATTTTGTATTTACTCAGATTATCTTTGACTAATACTTGTTGAAACATTTACATTTGAAAAATATGCACAAAAAAAAAGAAATTAATAAGGGTGTAAGCACTCAGTTAGAAGCAGGCTGTCCACTGATCACAGACCCTGTGGTTTGAGCCCTTGCTCCCCAGTTCACTTGTTTTCCATGCAAGACACTGACGGACTAAAATGAGGTTAGCAGTGTTGCAGTCATCACTCAAAAAAGCAATCTATCACAAATTATACATTCATGCATTATGCTACTCACGTCCACCTCAGAGAAAGTAAAGGCTTGGGTCAAGATACACTCAGCTTTAACATCACCCTGGGTTGTTTGCTAGCATTGTGTTAGCATGCTGTCTTTGCTGATGCTTCCAAAGAGCTTTGTGTTAGCAGTATAATGCAAGTATATCATCGTGCTTTTGTCTTTCCACGCAATAAAAATCAATGAAACATCCATATGGCAACTTTTCAAAAGTTGTATTACACTCTAACACATAATGTGACTAAAGTAACATGTTACTTTGGAACACGGTACACCCAACACTGGAGGCCAGCACCTGGTCACTTGCATCGCTCTGTGAACGTGAGTGAAGTGGAAGAGAGAGCTTGCATTGAATAGAAACCCTATAGTTTGTCAGTGTTGGGGAGTAACGGAATACATGTACATGTACCGCCGTTACGTATTTAGAATACAAAATATGAGTAACTGTATTCCGTTACAGTTACCGTTTAAAAAGGTGGTATTCAGAATACAGTTACTTTGGTGAAATAAATGGATTACATGGCGATACTTTCCTGTTTCATATTGTCGCGGGTCAGGACTGTTTGGGTTTGTTTGACAGCTATGCTCTGTTGTTCCAGGCGGCAGCGTTACGGTTGCCATGGTTACAGGGTGAGCTCTCTCTCTCTGCGTGTTTCCTGGGTGAGAGAGCGCTTTTTTGTTGTTGTTGTTGTGCTAAGCTAAAAGGCAGAATGCTACAGGCATGGCCTGAAAGAATGTAGCCTCATGGGCAGTGTAGTCCGTGCTGCAGGGAGAATGGACTACCATACACGTTATGTGTCTGTGAGCGAGGGAGGGAGAGAAAGGAAAAGTACGAGCTGTCACGGGGCAAAAACGGGAGCTGGAAGCATGTAAATATAATAATAACCACTGCAGCCAAGAAGAGTGCCTGACGAGCCCAGCTGTAAGTAAGCTATTAAGACTCGACTGTACACTGTGTTCGTGTTTTCCTCCGGAAAAAATAAGTTCTGTTGGAGCAGCCTTTCAACGCCTCTCTCTGTCTCTAGTAAAGTTGACCCAGACAACAAAGTAAAGCTAGTTTTCAGCTACGAGCCCGACACGGAACCCACCGTATTAGCCAGAGGTCCCTTTACTACGGTTCGGAGCCGCGGACCTTCAGTAACAGTAATAAATCACAGCAATAGTACATTCACGTAGTTGTAAACAGCATGATAATATATTAATTAATCCAAAGTATTCAGAATACGTTACCCTCATTGAGTAACGTAACGGAATACGTTACAGAATACATTTTGGGGCATGTATTCGGTATTCTGTAATGGAATACATTTTAAAAGTAACCTTCCCAACACTGTAGTTTGTAGTGAATACAGTCCATTTAGAAACATGAGATACAACTTTCAGGTTGAGGGGGGCAAAAAAGAATAAAGTTGGGAAATAGAATGCATGGAAAAGCAGCAGCACCTCAAACTGAAAGAAAGCGTGCCTCTGAAGCTCTGATCAAATGTTCCCAGAACTGTGTACATCTGATAAAGGGGCTCACTGACTCTGCAGCTCTCACACAGCACATATTGCAAAGAAAGACTGCCTTTCTCTGCAGGATGCAGTCATAAAAAAAGGCCATATTTCGTCGGCTGAGGGTATTGACTGTGTAGGCTTGTCTTCACACATGATCAATAGCGATGTATAATGCCTGCTCTCCTCCAGTCTTAATAATGAGCACCGACCACAGCCAAATTCTCATTTTGTTTGGCTTTGAAAGAATAACAAGGTTGTTAGTTTCAAAGGTTACATTGATTAATATCCCTTCTCGCCCATCAATGGATGAGTAATTCTTGGTAATGGAACATGCTCGAACAATCGATCGGGATTCATGGAAGTGATGAAAAAGTATCTGGCTGATATGAGATAAATGAATTAAAGGACAATCACAGGGGGCCCAACGAGCCGCTGCCTTTTCTAGATGTCTTGACTTGACGGAGCAGAAACTGATATAACGTTAAAAAAACAAAATGTACACACACGCACACACGCACATACACACTAGCAGTTGCTATTTTTTGCCCCAAATGTAGAAAATCTACGCAGCTAATTCTTCCATATAGCTCGATGTGCAAAATTCTACTGTACGTGGGCAGCTTGCATCCAGCCCACATCCTGCTTGTGGACAGATTTATAATGAGTCATTTGATTTGTAGCCAGAAGTGATTATACATATGGTAGATAATGCACACTGCACCTTTAGATAAACCCTCTACTACACATTAAATTCAGCTTTATGAAGCGTGTTTTGTTGCATGCTAAAAAAGAAACCGGGCTTTCGCGTTATTTTTAAGAAGCCTAAAACAGAACATTCCTTTTTGGAATCCATGTCACATCCCTCTTGAGGTGAGGAGGAGATGCCATTCTGATCACCAATTCCCCCCCCACACCGCCCCTATCCACCGCTCCAGTCTATCTCTGTGACTGAGGCAGACACCGGTGGAGGGGCCAGATGGTGCGTGTTTCACTTGTTTTGCCGTTGTGCCGCTGTTATTTATTCGCCACATAGGCATCGGCAGCGGCGGGGCCCCCTCGACGAAAGCTTTTGTTTTTGGAGCTTGAAAGGAAGAGAGGAGGCGAAGAGGCAGGGAGTGAGTGGGAGACAAAAACAAATGTCCCTATTAGATTATCACCTCAGCTCCCGAGGAAGAACTCTCTACTCTTGTCGTGTGTATGTGTGTGTGTTGTGCTGGCGTGGGTGTGTGCCCCCCATTGCCAGGGACAAAAAACAGAGGTCTGATAGCTCAATATCACTGGTATTAGCCTGAGAAAGAGGCCATGGATCATTTTAATGCCATCCAGTGTACAGGAAGCCCAGAGTAGCAGATCGATGATACATGTCCCCCAGCCACCCATGACACCTACCAGCCACAGACACACACATCCCTCCACCCTGCCAGGCCTTTTTACTCTGTCACACACACACACACACACACACACACACACACACACACACTCCCCTCCCCTATTCACTCAATAAACTGTGAGAAAAAGCAATATCTCTCTTGAAGGCAGAGAATATGATTAAAGCTCTTTGCGCTTCCGTTATCATCCCATGAGCTGTTAACAGCAAGCAAAACGAAGCAAAGTGAATTACCTCCAGCTGTCGCACGTAGCCTGCAGACCCACAGTCAAGGGCCCATATAATGTTCAAAGCATAGTTGACACTTATAATGATGGATAGGAGTCAAGAAAACCGAAACCAGCGCCAGTGGAAAAATTTTGACCGTATTATCACTGTTTTCACTCAGAAGTTAAAGACGAACAGGAAAAGGAAAAAATTCTATACTGCTACTGAATCTTTACATTGAGTGTTGAGAAGCCGTATGCTGCCCTTACTCACATTCATGAAATCACGTTTCCTCTACCTGTACCATTTTCAAATTAAAAGTCTAAAAGCTTATCGGCAAGCTTTTAATTTAGGACATCTGCAAGAACAGTTTTAAAATACCAAAAGACTGGAAGCAATAAATATACTTTTAATTTAAAAAACACATTTCTTTTCTTTAAAAGAAAAGAAGAAGAAGAAGAAGAAAAAGCCTCGTGCTGATGGAATTAGTGCTGTAAAAATGGAGAATTCTAATCTTGCCTCCTCTTAGCCTTTAATAGTAAGCAGACTTTGTTTATTCGTGCCGGGTGGCTTTTACTTGAATATTAGCTTTCAAGTATGTGGAGAATAAGCATTAATTTCATTTTTTTATTAGACTGAACTCAGCATCTTCTTGTGTATTTTCAATAAGATCAAATAACCTGACATTATGTTTTAAAAAAGAGTTTGAGCCACTCTGTCAAGAAACTGAAAACAAAATCAAGCATCCATCATAAAATATTTACTATACTCATACTGTATGCCTTTAGTTATATTGCTATGGTAACTGTGCTGGGCCTTAACTTTGAACATTAAAACTATATCAAAAATGGGATAATTTATACTTTCTCTCATGCTGATTTTGGAAAAGCATGATTAATTTGTGTAACACATTACTTTAGCACTTCACTGCTTCTATTTCAATACCGAATCAAATGAAAAAAATGGATATTACTGCATATTTTGCTGACAACAAACCACTCAAAGCGCTGTGGTCAAAAGACTGTGGCTTTCTTAAAAACCTGAAATGAGATTTGTATCTAGTCGAGATATTTTTGGCTGCTTTGATTCAAAACTTTTTATAATTACTTTCTGCTACTTTTTTCATAACCATGTGCTATAGTTACTCTTCTTGCTTATTTTTTATTCCTTTCAGTCACTTTATATAACCCCAGTTTAATCTAAATAGACTGATGTTATCAGGAAAAGAATATAATGGATAGAAATAAGCATGATTGGACCTGCTTCACCATTAAATGATGACGTTAATGGGTCACTTTACTTAAATTACTAAGATGATAAAGAGTCATTTCAATCACAACGTAGATGTAGCAGAAGTCATTTCCTTTGTATGAACATCTGTAGTTGAGAGATTCATACAAATTTGATCTGCCTGAGATTCTTGGCAGGGAAAAGCCTTTGCTAAGCAAAAAGAACATTAGAGCAGTACATTGCAGTTTTTCAGCAAACATACAGGCAAAGAACTGGCCATCTGGAACAATGTGCTCTGGACAGATGAATAAAGGTTAGAGTTGTTTGGCCACAGTGACATGTTTGGCACAGACCAACAACAGTTTTTCAGAAGAGCCTCAAACCAACTGGCAAGCATGGTGGGGTGGCGGGGGGGTGGATCATTGTCATGGATTCCACTATAAATTCTGTATCACTGTATTTCTTCTTTGTGTTTCTTCAGCCATCACATATAATACAATAAGCACAGGTAGCATTAGCAGTAAACAAAGCCTACAATCTGGGTATTGAGTAGTGACTGAGGAGCTGTTGATCTGGATGTTACCGTTTTAAAGTCACTCATCCAAGTGACTTTTTAGTCTGAGCTGACAGAAAGTCAGTGTAACTTCCAGTTTGATTATTAACATGTTGATATTAGCACCTTTAGTATTCCTAGTTGCATGTACTGTTAATATAAGAGTTTAGTTTCAGTCTCAGAGTTAGAGTTCAGTATATAAGTTTTCCTTTTGTGTCTCCCTCTGTCGTTTCCTCGTATTAAGGTTTCAGTTGTGTCTGAGTTTCTCTGTTTACTTGTTTCATATTTTAGTTTGCCTGTTAGTTGTCTCCCGTGCTTTGCGTTTCGTGTTACTCCCCCTGTGTCGTTATCCTAATTAGTTTCACCTGTGCCTCCCCATTCTGAAGATTCTGTACCAGTTGTAGTAAAAGGCTCACTTTTAATTATTCTGTCTGTTACAGAATCATGCATTTAGTTCCTAATCTGAGAACCCTTGTCAAACAATGAGCTAGGATAAGAAGTATAAGCTAGCCATAAACTATATGAAATGCTCGATACTTTAATTGAAGTTACCATGTAATACAGCCGACATCCTTCCTCCCAGAGGATAGGTGTTGTTTGTCTCTTTTTTAATGTGGGAATGACCTTTGTTTATTTAATATCTTCAGGGAAAACACCTCTTTGTAAATATTTAATAAAAACCTCAGGTAATAATAGATATCTTTTATATTTAGAAATAAATATAAATAGTTCCCATATATATGGATGGAAAATTCACCAATTTCTTTTAATAAATCTGTTTGAACATCTGGTTTCACAATTTGACGTCCAAAATGTTGCCAACATCAGAAAAAAGAAATTAAACCTTTACCAGGGACGATTCTAGGATCAGAGCTTTGGGGGTGCTGAGCACCCAGAGAGCTGCCCAGCCAGGCAAGATAAACTTTACTCGTCACGATTAGACTTCTTCCCTGGCTCTGTCAGTCCCTGCATCCTTAAATGTCTCCAGTTGTCCCGAGTTCCCTCTGACTGTCTCCTTGGTGCATTTAAACCCCTGTTCCTCCCTGTCCTCATCGTCTGTTGTCTTCGTCTCCGTTATCAGTCATCATAATTTTACCATCTCTGTGCAAGTCTGCAAATTTCTTTATTAAATCATAAGATTCTTAAATTCATCAAGTCTCTCTGTGCCTGGGTCCTCGTCACAAAACATGACATCATTGTTTTGTACATTTTAACGCAATCCCCACATTTGTGAAAGAAAAGAAAAGCACTTTTTTTTAAAGTCTGTAACAAAACCATCAAATCTGATAAAGGTTATTTAAAATGCTGCAAAAGAAGAATGGATTGGAATAAAAAAAATACATATGGTAACCTTAATTACTGGGGGAGAATGATGACTGATGATCATAGTGAGTAAGAAGTAAACTCAGTGCATTTATTGGACAGAGATTCACTTTTAATATGTATGTATAATACAATAGATACATAAAAATACACTCCAAAAATAGAGTGCTTGAAATGTACAAATGTACAAAATATTGATAAAAAAATTATAAAAATGGAGGCAACTTTGCCTATGGTACAATGTATACAATGTATGAAAAGATCTTTACTGCAGATACTACTATGGCTCTGCAGATTTGATTGGCAAATTACTTTTGGTGGTCAACTCTCAAGCAGTTTAACAGTTTCTGTTTTGCCTGTCACTATTCCCTGTCTGTTTCCTTACCTGGTTCTTCCTGACCTTCCACTTTCTCCTCATGTTCCCCTCTTTCCTATCTCCCTCTTTGGACTGACAGTCATACACAAATAGATTGTATTCAATTGGATGAAAAAAAATTACATTAATATGAAAAAAAATATTATTAAGATAACTAATAAAAGAAGTCCTCTCTCAGTGCACTTTTAAACAAAAGGCAAATAACCAAACCACATGTACATCTAATAAAATATATAAATATTGAAGCACTGATCCAACATCATTCTTGATCGATGGATCATTTGTTCTTAAACTTTTACCTGAATGTGGCTCCTGGGTTTCATATCGGCACATGCACATATGACAAAATAACCAGCTTCTCTCATTCCATTTCAAACAGGACAGTGGTAACAACAGTGGGCTACAGACAATTTTAAGTTTTAGATTTTAAATAGGCTGTATAAATGTCAATGGGAGCAACAGGACGGTCAAATGTCGCTGATTTTACTACACGAGGACAAATTGCAGGGTAACAAACATCGTTGGAAAACACATTTTCAACACTGCAGGTTTTCTTTGTTTGTATTGTTTTTCAGCTAAAAAGAAACATGGCCAGACTCCTACCTAACCATATAAAGAGTAACTGCAGGTTAAATGTAGCTAATATGTCCTGTTTTCAGCCAGGCACTTACAGCTCCGCTCCGCTGCGTCTTAGAGTAGGGGAAAGGCGAGCTGGAACAAACCATTTTGGGAGGGGGGGTATCTATACTTTTGTTGTTGAAATGTTACGTCTCAACCAAGTACTGTATGCTTTTTATATTTTTAGTAGTGTGTCAAATATTGTCAAAAAGGTAAGAAATCTTTGGGGGTGCTTTGATTCATTTTGGGGGTGCTGAAGCACCCCCAAAAATGGGCTAAAATCGCCCCTGACCTTTACTATCAAACATAACTTGGAATTTTAGATGCTTTTAACCATCTTGTAATGGATTTAAAATAAAAAATAACCTTATTTACTTGTATTTTAAGGTTTTAACACCCTAATGCAAATGGTCATGCTTACTCAAAATAAAGACAAATAAAAGCCACTTTATATTTGGTTCCTTTCTTACACTTGTCTCCTTTTAGCATTATTTCAAAGCAGATGGACAGGACCGGTATTATTAGCTTGCTCAGAGTGCTCATTATCACCTCTGGTTACGTGCAAAGTGTAAATGGTTATTCCTGTTTTACGATCTTGTGGTGTGTTGAGCCACTGAACGCTTTGCTGACTTTAAAAAGGCAGCAATGTCAGACCAAACATTTAGTCATTCAGAACATATCATTTACTTTGTTAATCTCACCCAGACTGTTTTTATGGGGCGGGCTGGAAAGATAAACACTGTGATTAGAAAATGTTCACTGCGACCTCTTGAAAAGTCAGAGATTCAGCAATCCCTCAAAGTTACCATTACAGTTCACCATTACACAAAATTTCATCTGCTCTGGCCGCCGTGCTAATCGGATGCAATGAGACGAGAGGGAGACTGATAAGGAAGAAAATGAGATATAAGGACGAAGTAAAAAAGATGAAGTCAATTGTGAGTAGGAGACTGATTGGAGGTGGCTATCTGATCCTTGTCGGTCTTCCTCTTTGATTGCACCTTATCAGCGTGCCTCAGATCTGCGTTTTTGAAGTCAATGGATAATATAATGGCTTACTTTGTGATCAGCACTGAATGTAGGAAGCGGCACATGTAGAGAGGTCTTGTCAAAGCTCGGGAAAGATTTGCATTAAAAGTAGTGAGGAGGCTAAAACTGATTCAGTGGCTGCAACAGCTCCCATGTGAATGGAAAGGCAGTGTGTTGATAAATTAAGCCAAATAAATTAGGACGGGGACTCATTTTGTGCCAGACTGACAATTAAAGATGCCTTGGGATTCACCCAGTGATAACATCCATCTTCTCTTTTACTCCATTAAACAGGCAGCAATCAAGGAGATTGACACAATGAGTGCTTATGAAAAAAGATCACATCACATGTCTACTTGAACTAATGTTCAATTATCTAGTTTCCTCTGTCTACTATGGAAAAATACTTTGGAAGTTTGGAACATAGGTTGACAGATGACTTATACGGGAAGAACCAGCTTCTGCCTCCCAGCACACTTAAAATCTCATTAACCCATCAAAAATTGTTTTCTTGCGCTTTTATTTATTTATTTATTCATTTTGTTTTGTCCATAATAAAATCTGAAGAATGAACAGATCAAGATATTGTTGAATCTGAAGTTTGAGGGGAGGGAGCAGGAACTCTGGACACACACATGGTCTTTGATTCAGGGACATCTTTCATAAAAGCCATTTGTATACTCTTCTTACATGCACATTGCAAACGATGCCAGCATACTGCTTCACTAGTGATTGCTGCTTCCAATTTGCTGATGAATTTGATGAAATTAAAGTGAAATAAGGCCTAATATTTAAGATGACATCTTGCACAGTGCAGACGTCTTGAAACAGGATCCAGGTCAGGTCACGTAAGGTCAGGAGTGCGATGCCTAATGCCAGGGCCTTAGATATCAAACATCCGCTCCAAACTGATGTTTTACACAGTTCTTACATCACACTGCTTCCACTTTCACCTTCATAAACGGCAGCCAAAGTTTAAAGGAGAAATCAAGCTAGGTGATGCCAGGTTAAGAATGCCCGTCAACTCATTTCCAAATTTATATTTTTATTTGATATTTATTTATTGGGCCCTGGTGTAGCCCATCAGTGCACAGTCCAGTGTCTGAAACAAGCTGTTTTATATCTCTGACAGCCTCTTACTAACAAAAGATGTGAACAGCAGGTAGGTAGAGCTTCTGCAGTCACAGCTAGAGCTGTATGCCTCAGATTATCACAGAGATTTTGGATTTCTGCTCTCAAAGACATCATATAGAGCCCAAAGAAGAAGAAGAAAAATTTCAGTAATGGAGCATTTAGAGCAGTCTCGAGCCCGAGCTTTAGACTCAGAGGTATTACTTGTGCAAACACTAACCAGTTGGCATATCGTGTGAACAGATCCACAGAAGACACCATCGCCATAGCCCTCCACTCTGTGCTGAGCTACCTAGACCAGCGGCAAAGCTACGTCCAAATGCTCTTTGTGGACTACAGCTCAGCCTTCCATATAATCATCAAACTGGTCACTCTTGGCCTCCCCCTTTTCACATGTGCCTGGATAAAAGACTTTTTTACAAACTGGCCCCAGACTGTGAGACTCAGACCTCATGTCTCCTCAACTCACACGCTGAGCACTGGCTCCCCACAGGGCTGTGTGCTGAGCCCCCTGCTGTATTGTCTCTATACCCACTACTGCAGTTCAAACCCACATCATCAACCTCATCATGAAGTTTGTTGATGAAACCACGGTAGTCGGATTCATCTCAAAGGGAGACAAGGCAGCCTACAGAGAGGAAGTCCTGAAGTTGGCAGCATGGTGTTCAGAGAACAACCTGCCACTGGACACCAAGAAAACCAAAGAGGTCATTGTCGACCTCAGGAGGCACAGCACTGACTTAGCCCCCCAATACATCAATGGGGAGTATGTTGAAAGGGTTCACACCTTCCGGTTCCTTGGCGTCCTCATCTCCGCTGACATCTCCTGGACAGACAACATCACAGCGGTCATCAAGAAGGCCCAACAGCGGCTGCACTTCCTGAGGGTTCTCAGGAAGTACAAGCTGGACTCCAACCTGCTGCTGACCGTCTACCGCTCATCCATAGAGAACCTGCTGACATACTGCATCACAGTATGATACAGCAGCTAGGCGAATAGAGTGAGGCTTCAGATAGCAGTCAAGGCAGCACAGAAGATCATCGGCTGCCCTCTCCCCTCCCTGATGGACATCTATTTCTCCCGCTGCCTCAGCAGAGAAACAAACATTACCAAGCCAGTTCCCACGCTGGTTTTAACCTGTTCAACCTGCTTCAAACTGCTTCCCTCAGGGAACCGCTACAGGTGCATCAGCACAAAGACCGACGGACTCATGAACTGTTTCTTCCCAAAAGTCATAACCAGCCTGAACTCACACATGCACTCGTAACACAGTTCCACCCTTCATTCCAAGGACTTCATAACTATAAACCACCACTGTGCAATACTTAATTTTACATGCAATAACCCAAACTGTAAATGCAAGCACTATTTATTTACTTATTTCCTTTTTTCCCCTGACTTGTATATTTGTACATTTTATATTTTTTCTTTTTTTCTTTTTTTCTAAATACTGTTCATATGTATATAGTGTGGCAGAAACTGTGCACCTCACCCCCCTTTCTTCTTCCACATGTTTGCACTGAGTTGGAGATGCTCTGTATCTCATTGTACATCTCTATAGTGACAATAAAGGCATTCTATTCGATTCTACCCTCAATATCAGAAACCTTAAAACTGTTTAATATGAGCAACAGTGATAGTAATATATGCAATTGATAACAGAAAGTACAGTAGCATAACAGCTCCTGTTTAATCTAGCTTATTTTAAGGGATACTCTACCAATTTTACGCACAGAGTATGTTTCCCACTTCTTATGAAAGCAAAAAGTTGTATAAAGTCTTTGGTGGATCCAGAGGGAGTTCCGTGAAGTCTGCTATATCCTCAAGCAATGTCACTTAGCATTTGAGGGTTTGAAGACAAGTTTTAAAATGGAAAAGATCTAAGGGTGTGGAATTAGACAGAAGAGGGCTTTCCAGATCATCGTAGCCTGCTCCTGATCTCTGCTAAAGGCAAAGAGGCCTGAGGCTATGTTAGCCGCTACTAGCATTACACGCCTAAAAGTCTGATCAAACTGACTGAGTTAATGTACGTAATAGAGGAAGAAGTAACATCAGCAGTGTTACAGTGTTACATCAGTGTTACAGCTCCACAAGGTTAAATCAGCGTACTAATCTTTTAAGCATTGAGACCAACCAGTGCTTCTTTTTGTGTGTGAGGATAACGTTAGCCTTTGCGGAGGACAGAAAAAAGCTGAAACTGATCAATGCAACTTTAGGTTAAATTAGGTCAAACTGATAGGATTATAACAGTGGGACTCAAACAAAATTAACTGAAAAATCAAAGCTGTTGCCGTTTTGTAATGCAACAGATTTCACACCTACTCTCCCTCCATGGAGTAAAACTGACTACGCAGAAGCTGCCAGACATGTTGACAATGATCTCTGTTTAAAATGATGATTTAGTGATGGTACATTTTTAAAGTGCTGCCTTTAGCAAGCTAGAAATGCAAGAAAAGGAAGAAAGCAATACTCTAGATGTTGCACCTTTTTCCCTTGTGGAAAAGTGTGTTCTTATCCAAGAAGTCTAAAGGTAGTATTTACCAGATTTTGTCAGCCTGCATCATCAGCTCAGTCCACTAGGAAGGCATGTGGCGTGGCCCTCGAGGCTGTCCAGACATAGGTGTTTATTCAGCATGAAATGAGGTGAAGCCTAAAAATACATGGGGGTCATGAGGGCAGCTGGGCAGGGTTAAATGGTTGGCCCTCCATTCAAAGAGCCACAGAATGAAGAGCGCCGCCTCATTAGCAGCCTGATACGGAAGCAGGTCCATCTGGAATAGCAGGAAGAGCAACGGGAGAGACTGGGACTCAGCACAGAGGGAGAGGGGTCAGAAATAGCTGAAAAATGAACAGACTGACCGCAGTGCACATACACACACAGACATACACAAGAACAGTGAGAAAAAAGACAAAGAAAGTGATAAGAAGCTCAGACACACTCATTTTCAGTAACTCGAGCACATTTGCACATAGAACATAGGCAATAATAGATTTACTGATTTACTAATTTTTCCTTTCCAGAATATTAAAAATGTGATTGTTTGTTTGTTTTTAAAATATTTTAAAAAGTCCGCACAGTATCATGCAGTTTTCACAAATACTGAATGTGCCTTCCATTGATTTCTCTCTCTGAGTTGTCATGCTTGAACAGGGTCACAGCAGCAATTAATTGTTGCACTTCAGTAAATTGGAGGTCTCATGAGAGACAGCTTTTTAAAAGTGCTATATAAACCTGACGAAGCAGGTGCTTAGATACTAATTGTACTTCTTAATTATAGGTACAAAAATCCTTGATCTTAGAACATCTTGGAAATGTGTGCTTGCTGCACTGATGAGAACTAATTTTAACTTTCTAAGAATGATAAGGTGAAGATGAGGTGGATATAGTGCTGGCTATCATTACCAACAGCTGTGGTCATTTTGTAACAAGTAGTTTTACAGACTTTTTGTGGAATGACCTGGGATTATCCACAACTACTCAGGAACAGTCCCAAATCACCTATCTCTCTAATCTTCATTCTTCCATTCCCGCAGCATCATCAGTAGTACAGGTACACCAGAGAGTTTACTGTAACTATTACGAGTACAGCAGCAACATTAATTCAACACACACACACACGTACACACACTCACCTTCCCCACTACCTTAATCTTGTAAGCTCCACATCCGCCACCCACCAAATGTGGGTGATTTTTTTTTTCCCCTTCCAAACCCTTCAATCACGTTGGCAGATAGCCTTTAATGGGTCTGACAGGACTGGAGCAAAAGCTGCAAGGAAAAGAATTCCAGTATATGCAGTGCAAATTGTGATTTCACACCACAGATTGAGTATAGAAAGAGTATTTGTTTTTCCCACTCCATTTCCATCTTCAGTCTGATACTCTAGCTCATTTGCATGAGGGAAGAGTTTCCTAACCAATCACTATAGACCAATATATAGTGAGTCTCAGGTCATCTTAAGTTAACACTGTGAAAATGCTGATATACTGGGTGTGAAAGTCAAATGAAAACAGTCCAATATACAGCCACAGCTCAGGGTTGTTGAAAAGAAGTGAGCTCTGACCATTAAAAATATCACTGTGGCCATAACTGCAAAAGGTGGGTGGATCAATCCAAATATTGATAGCATCAACTCTGGTATTGGTATCAGTAAAATACTAGTCTGATAGGATCAATACTTTGTTTCTATCCTCTAAGTTCAGTATGAAGTCCACTGAATTATGTTAAATTAAAAACTATACCTCAAGCATACTCTGTGAAAAATGTCTGAACCTTTTTGTGTTGACTGTCACATCTGTTTTATTTATAGCCTATAGAACATTTAAATAACAGAAGCTGACCCAAAGTGCTTTAGAGACAGACACATTTACATTCCAGCTCTCAAACAAAAGCCCAGGTGAATAGCTGGAAACAAATGAATAGCTTAAAGGTGCGTAATTATGTGGAAAGTAAAAATCACAGTGATTTCGTTGCTATTAAAATGTGTTTAGAATTTCCAAATTGATAATATTTCATCACTGAAATCAGGACACACTGGTCTCCCCTACATACGCAGCATTCATAAGTTAAAAGTATTGGTATTGGTATTTGCAACACTGACCCTGTATTTATTTGGTATCAATACTGAAATTTACAGTATTGCATACCACTGGTAACTGCATATATTTATAGACTTCATGTAAAACATGCACATAACCATCATATCAGTGTCATCTTACAGTTATGGACCACATATTTTGGAAGTAGTGGATTCATCAGTGCTGTCAGGGAGAAAATGATATGATTAAATCATATGATTAAAACACACAAGGTAATGTGTGTTTTAATCATATGATTCATATAATAATACTGTAGCTGCATGTTTACCGTTAGCCGCTTATTGTTAGCTTGTCACTTCCACAGCTACTCCGGCACGTTATTGTCTTCAGTTGTGTTTGGCTTCTTCTTTTTCTGCTTTTCTTTTGTTTTGCTTTTCTACTTCCATTGTTTTGTGTGCTTATGCAGAATTTTTCAATTAGCTGGTTTTCTTCAGTTGCAGTGCATTTAAACTCTCAGCCATCATAGAATATAATGTATTAGCATCTTTAAATAAGGCCATAATTAACTTAAACTTCCCATCATCAGTTTACAGGCTCATTCTATTCCATCTGTACATTTACTACAACATAGAGATGCTTATAGTTTATTTTTCTGGAATTACAATGAGAATTATTAATTCATTGTAGCAAAATGTTGCTCTCCGTTAGTTAGTGACAAATGCAACCTTGCAGAGATTATACGTCAGTGATCTTTACAACACAGACAAAAGCAAAGAGCAAAGAGACACAGCCTGACATGTGGATGTACTCATATATGCATTCATAAATGCTGATGTAAACAACCATTAGGAAGGACTTTCATTCACTGTAAGGGAAGCTGCGTGCGTGTGTGCACACAAATATAAAAATGTGCAAATGCATAGAAAGACAAACAGATGAGATTCTCTCCCACGCCTGTTTGCCACAAAGCAGAAAGCACAGGAAGGAGTGGAGTGCAGTGACATCTTGCAGCAGATGGCTAATCTCCTCCTCTTCATCCTCCTCTTCTCCTCCCATTCCTCTGCCACCTGTGGAGGAGGACACACACTCTCCGAATCCGTCCGCCCTCCCAGAAATCAAGGATGTAGGTCATTTATCATGAAGCGAGCGGGTCACCTCGAATTAAAGTTTCTTGTGAGGGAGCGCATGATTTTTCTCATGCTCTCTGTGCATCACTCTTGATTTTATAAGCCTGAAGGAGGCTGAAAGTCACTGTGACACCAGTGGAGGGTATGCCTTTGCGAGGAAATTATCTCCAAGAATCCAGCGTAAACATCTCTGCTGATCACCCACGTCTCCAATTTCATTTGTTTTTCTAAAGCAAATTAAAATTGTTCATTTTCTTCAGAAACTCAGGAGAAATTCAAATCCAGTTTGAACCAGTCTTCTTGCCAGACAGTATTAGCTTAAAATAGAAATGTTTATCATGATGGCAGCCTTTAAAAGTCTTTCTAATGTCTGTTTAATGCAGATGTCTCAGTGCTCTTCTCTTCTCACTCTTTTTTTTTTTTTTTAATGTTTCAGAGTCGGCCACTGCCATGCATCGGCTGATTTGACGTTGTGACAGGCCTTGAGAGGCAAGGATACACAGTGTCCTTATTCTGTCACCTTCCCCCATTGGCTTTGACTGGCCCTAACACTTGCATTCAAGCCCCTACAGCACAGCCAATAAATCACTGTCTTCTGATACAATACAAGAGAAAGTTTGCTCAAGGAGCTCAGCTCAGACGTTATCAGTGTTTGGTCCTGATCTATTTTGGTCCTCTCCTTTTCAGTTGCTGTATGCCTGACATGAAAGGATAGCTGCGCCAGTGGCTCAAACTGTGATGAAAACTGATGTTCTTTGCTGCATTAACGCTGTGGACGATAATCAAAGAGCTCTTTCTTTTTGTTTCTGGCCTTTCATCCACAGATGCTTGCTCTCACCTCTGAGGAATGTGTCCACATGATTATTCACATGACGTGCACACACTTACACATCGTGACCTTTTGTCATGTAACCGAGATGAGAGTGGCACTTCATATTCTATCTCAAGACCATCTCCAGGGAAGCTTTATGGCTGATGGATGTTCCCCCAGGTACATGTGTCCTCCTCAAAGAGTCACCCATTAATCTTTGAGCACTCCCCATCTATGCAATATCATCAGCTCTCACAGCCAACCTCATCATATATGCAGTGACAAATTGGTAGAGCTGTAGAATGACCCAATGTCAATTTACATTGTAATGTATCCATGGATGACTTATGAGACATGAATAAGAAGGAGGCCCACTAGGAGGAAGACACCCAGACTCAAAGTTGCAGACGTTTTTATTTATAATGGGTTTTGGCCTACAGTCATACTGTACATGACATTAGGGCTTTAAAAACAAGTTTGTGTTTCTAACTTTTTGATCATTTGTAGCTCCAATGCATTTCTTTTGTTTGCACTTTCCCTGCCCATCTAATATTTTGTGTCTTTGCTGACAGTTTTTGCACTGTTGAAATTAATTCTTTGTCTCTTTCGAAGAGTCCATTCAGTAATCCATCCATGAATGTATCACAGGGCACATGCTAGTTAAAGTCAGGAGTTGGGCTGCAATGCAGCAAATGAATGAGACCCGGCTGGCATATACCATCAAAATGTCAATACAAAGCTCCTGTGCCGTGATGGATCTGTTCAACTTAAAAGAATGGGTGTCAGATGGAGATGATTGAAGGTGTTTGGAGCTGGAATGTCACCGAGAGAAAACTGGGGAATGGAAATGATTGCATAGGTAGAAATGAAAACCTATTGGATGGCAAAATACATTTTTGTCAGCAAATCAAGCACTTTTATGCAAATTCGGGCAAGCAATTTTTCATTTATTCACACATCTGTCATCTCAGTCAGACCTCAGACATCAAGCATGCAAAAAAAAAGGCAGTGTTTGCCAGACAGCGAGGAGCCAAAGGCGACAATTTGCATAGAAAATGGCCACATGCGATTGGCTGAAAGTGATGAATAAACAAATTAGCTAGATCTGAGGTTTTAGGGTTGGACCTTTGCAAAATCAGTCTCTTTGGACAATAGCTAGTTAATACAAGCTGTCAGAACACTCCTGTGTTACTTTGTGAATTTTTCCGGTTTGTTAATTTGTGCAGTGGTGTGTAATAGTTTCCTTCAGCTAATCTTTTAACCATGCTAAATATGGCTAATATATCCTTGTACATATTTAATCAATTCATGGACTGGTCAGAAATTTGCCTTATATCAGAGTTTATAGTAAAATCTGTCAGTCACCTGGCTGTGCTCATTCTGTGGCGGTTCAGCTATAAATGCCAGGATTTTTTCAGATAATGAAATGATCATTTACACTGTCAAACAAGCTGGGCAGACTGTTACTAATTTATCATATAAACAACATCCACATTGTAAAAATCCATACTACAAAACCCCAACCTGTGAAGTGCCCATGACAGGTTGGAAACATTTATGCTACACAACTGGCATCTATGGGGTATTTATTCCGTTTTCTCCGGGTACTCTCACTTCCTCCCACAGTCCAAGGGAATGCATGGGATTAGGTTGGCTGTAGGCGTGAAGGTGAGCATGGACGGTCATGTTATGTCTGTCTGTGTTAGACCTACAAAAGATTGTTAACCTGGCCAGGGTGTACCCTGCCTCTCACCCTATGACTGGATGGTGTATTCATACTATGCACTTAAATTATGTATAACCTGACTGGACTGATACTTGAGCCATAAGTCTATTCTTAGGCACTCATAGTTTCAATTCAGTTCAGTTCAGTTGTATTCATATATAATAATAATATTATATATTTATAAATCACAACAACAGCCACCTCAAGGTGCTTTATATTGCAAGGTAAGGACGCTACAATGATACAGAGAAAACCTTAACAATCAATTGACCCCCTCTGAGCAACCACTTGGTAACAGTGGGAAGGAAAAACCTCCTTTGAACAGGAAGAAACTTGCAGAATCAACTAAACAAAAACTGTTTAGTTGAGCTAGTTTTCAAAGTAGTCTCCTCATACATATGGACATCTTCCAAAGCAGCCTCTACTTTTTACTCAGTGGAAGGTGTGAAACTGGAAGTTGTTGACATGATTATTCATTTTGGAGGAAGAGAAGATGCAGAGGACCAAATCATGCTTTCTGGTTGGGTGGTAAACTGTTTATGTTTGATAGGTCAAAGTAATGTAAGAGGGTACACACGATGCTCCACACGATGCTCCCCCTCAACAATACGGGCCATATGTGAACTGCTTTGCTCCAAGTAGAAAATAGGTAGCCTGATTTCTGGGGACAAATTTACTGTGCAAAATCAATGTTCATGTCAAAAAAACCAACTAGCTCATGCTGCTCTTATCACATGACTGCTGACTCTTTCATTTACTGTACAACTGCTGTTTGATTAGGACCATTGCAAAGTTGCAGGTGAACTCATACAAGTGATTAGACTTCCAGGGAGCACTTCAAATATAACAGAAGCACTGGAAGTCGTCCATGTGTGTGCAAAGAAATGAAAAACAGATTTTTAAATTTAAATCAGGTATGGGTTTAGATTTTTTTAATAAACTTTTGATCAAACCTTGTATTGCTCCACAGGAAATTAACTCTTATAGGAGCAAGCAGCATTACCCCGCTGTACTCAAATCTTTGCTTTTCAGCTTTGCAAACAGTTTAAGGTCTTCTAAGAGCACAACAACAATGTTGTTGTTAAATTGAGAACTATAGCCTTTTAATCCCTTTACACTTGTGAATTTTTAATGTGAAAGTAGCAGAAGATCCAATTTACACTTGAACAACAATTAGGAAAAAGAGAGCTGAACAAATGTACATTTATTGAGGTCAGCTTGGTTTTTATTTTACTCTAGAGAAATTTAGAGATGATTTTTGTGGGGGTTGGGGTAGAGGGGATCCGCCTTCGTTTTAAAAGTGAAAACATTAGATAACCCTGGAGATCAGGGAGCCTGTTCCATCTGGTTAACGCTGCAGCTCAGAAGCTTTAGAGTTTGTTTTGTGTCAGCAAGGTTGAAAGAGCAGCTCAGCGGGAGAGAAAGACAGAGGCCAAGAGGGAGAAAGTAGAAAGAGGTGGGAGAGGGGGAGGCCCGGGTCAAGTCCTCAAAGCGCCGGACTGTTCTACTTAAAAATCTTTAAATAGGGTGATTCACTAGAATGCTTTGCTCTCATCTGTCTCTGCTCTTGTTGCAGCATCCTGGGATAAACTGGAGGCTGAGCATCAAGAGGAAAGTGGGTTGGGGGATGAACAGCAGGGCAGGTCGTGTCATCACTAAAGGAGCAAATCAGACGTACCCAAACAGCCCGCGGGGATCAATAAAGGTTCTTCATTAGAGGATCACCATCCTGAAAAAAGGACACAAATCCTGATAAACAACCGCCATACATAAAACATAAGCAAAGTCAAAGCAATAAGATAATGGATGCTGGGGAGACAGAATCGCTTTGGCAGCCAAACTCCATTTGTGTGTTCAGCAAGCTCGTTTACCTTCCATCTGAATTCTTCCTGATTTCCCGCTGTAGCTGATTGCCTCTAATTTCAGCCAAGCATCTGGGGAAGTGGATTCATCGGGGAACAAAGAGAGGAGACGACTGGTCTTTGGATAGGGGAATGCCAGCTAAATGATCTCCAGTGGACGTAGGCTTAAATGGAGGCTAAATGGCGACGCGGAACGCTCCTCTATCTGAAGCTCATTACCCGCCTCTCAATCCCCCAAAGACCTGGCTCAGCTTCACACTGAGCACTTTCCTGCCAGGAGGAGGGTGATTACAACATTTTGCTCGACAAAGAGCTCCCTTCCCCCTCACTTTTCTCATCGTTTCCTGTCTTCTTCCTCTCCCTCCCTTTTTCTCAGTGGTCACCCCCTTTACTGTCTTGTTTCTTTCAGGGTCCCTTTCTCCTGCACCTCACAGGCACCCCAGGCGATTCATACTGACTGATTAGTCTTTTTATCCTGCCTATGATTACAACACTTAGAGACAGGAGCCTGTGAATGGTACGGGAGAATGTTTATTTGCTGGCAGACAATAGTGAATAAGCAGAATTATGAATCACACATCGTCATGTAATCTAGACAACAACAATATTGGCAACAACAACAACACAAAAGTGTATGGAAATCAAAAGCTGTTTGAAAGTGAATCACAGGAGAGCCACATAACGGCAAGCAGATGGGATAAACACTGATGTATGCACAGGGTATCATTCAGCCAAGGAGGAGCGGAGGCCTACGCATTTCTCTGCCAAGGCTCGATGTACTCGAGACCCAGATGGGCAAAGATGTCCTTTTCAGTTGTAGCTGCCAGGAACTCTTTCTAGAGAGAGGACACACAAACACAAAGTCAGTGACTTGTGCAGGAATGTGCAGGAATTTGTCTCTAAGTCACCAGTGCAGATCCGTGGATTCTCAACTTGAGGTTTCGCCATTCCACAAAATGTTCGTGCCTTGCGCTCGCAGCCTCAACTGTGCTTGTATTTCAACTCATATCTCCACCACAAGCTGTCTTTCGATTTAGGATTTTATTCGCCTAGTGTGTGCCAAGGCTCAGACATGCTGTGATTCTGCAGATTTACATTTGAGCATCCACCTCCCTTCTAAACCCATAAAACCCCAACCTTGCTCTAAGTGATTGCTCTCTTCAGCAGATGAGTATTTTCCCTGGCAAATCACAACAGGGCTATTAACTACTGGCCATCTACCAGCGCCATGTGATGGGTTATGTCTTTATAGGAGTGGTGACAAGGCCTGACTCACCTTGGGTGCGAGACAGCCTGGAGAGAGAGGGGGCTGTGATTCTGACACGTTCTGCCCTCAAGTGCTAAACTGGACCTGACACGTTGCTGAGAGATGGTGGAAAAATCAAGAGCATGTCAGCTCCCACAGCCAGCCAAAGGCAGAGATAACTGAGAGCAGCAAGTAGGAAGTGAAGAGAAGGGAAAAACACTATAAGGCACAGCTCCCTCTATAATGGCTTGTTATTTATAATGCAAATGACATGTTTGGGTGGACTTTTTCAACTTGCAGTTTTTGCCATCATTTCTATCAGGAATGGTTTCTTTGTTCAGCAAAGTTTAAGATGAAACAAGCAGTTTAAATAGATCACCTTAGCCACTCTATTTGGAAGTTAAAGTGTCAGTGAGCACATTGGAAAACTGTGATTACCCAACTGTCAAATAATGCACTAAAGTATACCAATGTTTTTGCCTTTCACTGATCTACAGTATAAATTTTCAGAAGTGGTTTGCAGTCTATGATCCTCAGCTAACCATAGACTGCAAGTAAAATATGTGGAGTCGCTTCAATTTTATTTATATAGCACCAAATCACAACAACAGTCACCTTAAGAAAAAGACCGTACAATAATACAGAGAAAACCCCAAGAATCAGACGACTCCCTATGAGCAAGCACTTGGCAACAGTGTGAAAAAAAACTCCTTTTCAAGAGGAAGAAACCTCCAGCAAAACCATACTCAACATCTATCTGCTGCCAACCTCCAGTTAAAGGGGAAATATGCAGATTCCCCAACCATATGACATTGCTGGAGGTTAGTGGCAGTTGCCAGGTGAAATTACTGGCAAAGAGCATGCTACATCAAAAACTTGCACCATGGCAAATACTTTCCCTTTACTCTCTGAGCTGTAGTGAAACTACAGGGTGAAAATCAGAAATTAAAAGTGAAAGCTGTGCCCTTCTGCTGAAAAGATGTGTGCTCTATGCAAACTACAGGTGACATGCTAGTGGCCAAAGTAATTGCAATGAGGTTTTTGGTGCCGTACCCTCATTGCAATCAGTTTCACACCAGTGACTGCCAGCAATCTCCAGCAACCGCTCTCTAACTGGTTGCAGAATAGATTCTATCCCCTATCAACCAGTGGTTACCAGGGGGTCACTGACAAGTCTCTAGGCTTGCATAAATGGGACATTAGCAATTGATTTCACAGTGACTACCAGCAACCATTTGTATCCAGTTTGGGAAGTTTTTTCCCTCATGACCTGTGGTTTCAGATGGTGCTAAGCCTGTGCAACTAAAACATAAGACACCACAGCACCAACTTTACATTCACAGACTGGAGGCTTGTCATGTTGAACCATACTCTGAATTATCCATCTTTTTGACTCTAACTTCAGATGAGTGTCTGAGACTATGAACTCATCAGCAGTGACTGAGCCTGACGGTAAAATAATGTAGCTGTTTCTGTGATGGATGAAGTTTGCATCACCTGTCTTTTTGTGCATTCAACAAAATAAAAGTAATGTCCATTCCCCAAAAGTTATAGACCCCTCAACCGCCGTCCTCCTCCCTTCACACAGACCAAAATCAGCAGATTTCACTGCAAGTGCACAATAAAAAAGACACATTTTCTCTTTTTAGTCATTTTTTAGTCATTTGTCATTTTTTAGTCAGGTTGGAGCATCTATTATCCTCTGACATCTTTAGTTCCTTGTGTTGTTGGTCTTGATGTTGCAGTACCTTGGGGATGATTGAAAAAAAATGGGCAAAACAAGTCCAGATTCAATAATCATGTTTCCTAAAATTAGATTAATATCTGTGGCTAGTCTCTTCAGTAGCACTCACTTTTTCTCTTGCACAACACATTTAATCAGCACTGTCCAAAGAAATATTATCTCTCTTTCCCAAATAAAAGTGTGCTGTTGGTGAAACAGTATTACATTTCAGTAAAGCCATCCTGAGGCCCATTAACTAGTCCACCATTGCCTGTATTTTTCACTGTTCTCATAACCCTGAGCCCATTTATTGCTCTAACCACTCAAAACACATGAAATGCAGACACACATCGCTGCAGTTTATGATGTGGCAAGCTATAGTGTATTAAACATACAGCTGATAAAAACTTAGAGGCAGGAGAAGAAAAGAGAGAACAAAGGAGAGTGCTGAACAAAGCCAATGTGATTTGAAGTAAATACATATTTCTAACAACACATGGCAGAATTTATTGTCGAGAGGAAACAGAGGACAACTCGAAAGATCCGACTAAAGGAGAAAACACAAGACACAGATGAGATTCTCAACATTATCATTTTAGCCACTGTGCTGGATCAGGGCTAAAGCTGCACTGTCCACTTTTCTCAGTTCCTACAATCCTTACACGCCCTCAGGGAGACCTTGCTTTATTTACTTACCACAACACAGTGTGGTTCTCAGAGAGAAATCCACAAGCCTTGTGCACCTCTGGGTTCTTCCATTTGAGCAAGAAAAAGGAAATAATACTTGAAATGGCAAGCTTTATTCCAGAGCTGCTTGATGGATAAAAAAGGAACTTGGAGTTGAAGAACAGAGAAGCAGTTAATTAGAAAGAGAGGTTATCTGTCTGAGGCACTCATGTTGTCAGTGACTGGCAAGCCATCAGCACCACAAGCCAAAATGGCACCGGTGTATGTTACTGCGAGCCAGTGTCCTTGACTTAATAAGGCGCTAATCAGCTACATGTTTCTCTGTCGGCCACGTAATGACATCCCTCATGGATGTGAGAGCATATCAGTTCCTGCAAAACATCTGCCCCTTCTCTGCTGCCCGTCATCCTCTCTCTGCCACCCGTCCCACTGCTTGATGGATGGAGCTGATGGATATGGCTGCCTGCCCTACTCTGGCCTTACTCAACTGACACATCAAAGAGAGAAAGGGAGACCGAGAGACACTGAGACAAAGAGACGAGAGGGAAAACTTGGATAGCTGTTCACACCTACCCAGCCAGCAAGCATCCAAAGGACAGAATCGTGAAGGAAGCTCAATATCACTCCAAACTGGCACAATAGTTTCACCACTGAAAAATCAAAAACCTCCACAGCTACAACATACCAGCAGTAAAATATTCAAAGTTAGGGACATCCAATAACTTTACCTCATCAAGTGAACGCATTTGCATATGTTCTAAAATGTATACTTCATCTTGTTTGCTTAAAACCAGATGTGGTGAGTAATAAAGTACAAATATTAGGTTAGAATCCCCAGGTATCTGAACTTTACTTGAATATTTATATTAACTTTTCAGTTTTACTTCCTATATTTTCAGACAAATATCTGTACTTTCTACTCTTTACATTTTTACAACAAGCTTGTTACTTTACATTCAACACATTTGAAGTCATTTTTTCGGACTTTGTGCACTTTAAAAACATCAAATCGATTGAACCTAAATGGAGGGAACAATAATACAAAGACAATCCTATTGGTGTGTCCATTATCAGGGCTTATTACATATGACTGACATAAAAGACACAGAGATGAAAGAGACACAGAATACCTAATTTATACATTATCTATTGCACTATGGAGCTGATGGAGTTGAAATGGGCCGGAATGATCCGGAATGAATGAAGCTTTTTCAAACGGCTCAACAAATATCACCAAACAAACAAGCGGGTTATGTGCAGTTTGTGTATGCTAGCTAAAGCCATAGCTGTTGTATTTCACAGGGAGAGAAGAGAATGAGACATAAATTAAGTCAGCGATGGAGAAAGAGGAAAATAGTTTGTTTTTAAAGGTAAAGACTGCTCAGTCACATTTTATAGACTGGAAATTTAAAGCAAGCATTGCATTTCTTATTTCATTTTAGAGTTTGCTTTTTATCATATACAGTAATGGATCGGTAGGTGATGTGTTGTAGATGTTTGTTTTTTTTCATATTGTGAAACATCCTGAAAAACAAATTGAAGTCTGAAAAGTGTTATGAATGTTTTATGGCTGGATGAAAATACAACACAGGCTACACTGGTCACCTTTCAGTACTGTGCTGAAGTTTAGAGACTATTTTAGACTGCTGTAGAGAAGCTGTGGTGTTGATCAGTGTTTGGTTTCAATGGTTACAGACAGGGCTGGACTGGGACAAAAAATCGGCCCGGGCATTTTGACTAGAGACCGGCCCACCAGGTTTTATAGGAAAAACCATAAAGCCTTAGAATGAAAACAAACGCTGTTGTCACAGTGATGTACACTGTCCTGTTGGTATATATGTATCAATCTAATAAACTACACCATCCTCCCTATTCTGGTATTCTAAACAGTACTTAGCCGAAACCCAAAGACTGCTTGGTCGAGTTAACCTTAATCTACAACACATGGTGGAAACCTGAAATTAAGACAGAGAGGACTAGAGGTGAGACATGATCATTACTGAATATTAAAAATAATAAATGACAGATTTAGATATATTTTCATAAACTATTCATTTACCACATCAATAAACAGCATGGCAGGGTAAAATATTTTTTCTAACATGGCAACCTTTAAAAAGTGAAAGGAGACAGAAAGACAGGTGAGAAAAAATAAAACCTAATTGACTTTTTGATGGCATTTTAAAAACAGTACTGGTACGGAATCTAGAAAATGTGGGAAAATACTGGCATCATATACAGTACTTATTTCTGAAGAAATTATGATGGGACCCTGAAAAAAAATTACTATGTACAATAATGGATTTCTATGCATTTTACATCAGATGAAAAAGTTTGTTGTAAGATTCAGATAATTATTTATTAAAAAATAGACATTTTAAATGAGAATAAGAAAGAAAAGTATTTCTTTGTGCCCCCCCTCTCCCTGGTAATGCCCTACCTGGCCCCCTGGCAAAACTTTGCTAGACCCGCCCCTGCACAGTTACCAGCTGTCAGCTACTTAGAAAAGGATCCTGGTGTTATGTGTCTCTCAGAAACAGTTCATAACTTCCCTTCAACTCATTCATGTCACCTAAAAGGTAAACCTGTTTCTCCATCACCTGTTCAGCTCTGATGATTCAGTAAAGACATCTCCTGGTTTCATCTTCATGTTTCCCTCTCACCAGGATGTCCAAACCGACATCATGAGCAGCAGCTTTACAGCTGTGGCTCCAGCAAACATCAGCTGATACTAGAAATTAATATTAAATAAATTCTAACAACAGCTGATCAAGCTTAAACGGGGCGATCCTGGCTCAAGAGTTGGGAGTTCGCCTTATGATCGGAAGGTTACCGGTTCGAGCCCCGGCTCGGACAGTCTCGGTCGTTGTGTCCTTGGGCAAGACACTTCACCCGTTGCCTACTGGTGGTGGTCAGAGGGCCCGGTGGCGCCAGTGTCCGGCAGCCTCGCCTCTGTCAGTGCGCCCCAGGGTGGCTGTGGCTACAACGTAGCTTGCCATCACCTGTGTGTGAATGGGTGAATGACTGGATATGTAAAGCGCTTTGGGCTCCTTAGGGACCAGAAAAGCGCTATATAAATACAGGCCATTTACCATTTTAAACGTGCTGCTATTGTTTAACGCGACATCCGCTGCTTTCTTCTTTCTGGCGCAAAGTGGCCGATAAACAAACAAGAGAGAAAAGCCGATCAGCTGATCATTGATCAGTTTCATGATTGAAATAACAACAGGGGAGAGAGAATGAGAGAAGAAGAAACAGCTGCAGCATAAAGACACAGACTAAATCCTGCTTTGTGTCTTTTCCATTCTAGCTGAAGTACGGGACAAATCGCGTTCCTTTTCAGCTCAACACGAATATTTTCTCTGAATACGAGACGATTCCGTTTTTTCCGGGACAGTTGGAAACTAATTAACCTTATGAATAAAATAAATTTCAACATCGGCAACATCATAGCACCCGCCCAGCAGTATATAAACTCCGTCATGCTAGCTAGTACGCGTACGAGTTATTGTAACTGACTGTAAAAAGTCAGCATAACGAAAATAAACTACACCTAAACTTGGTTTATATCAGACCCAGATAGACTGCAGGTCATAAGTTCTCACCTGAAGTTCAGTTCCCCTGATACTCGGACCGACACCAGCGGCCGCCTCGGGTCTCTCCTCCTCCTGCCTCACCTTTCCGTCATCCACCTGCCAGCGTGTTGCACCTGCTGGCCTCCACCACTTGCTAATGTTACTCAATCTGTGGAAGCTCCGCAATAGCCACCACCAAACAATTGAGTTATTTTTACACATCTCCCAGCATCTGGCCAATCCACCACCTTTCAGTGTTTATATCATTACGAAAAAAAAAGAAAAAAAAACCCATCGGCCCATAAAAACGAAAAATCACCATCGGCCCACCGGGCAAATGCCCGGTATGCCCGATGGCCAGTCCAGCTATGGTTACAGACACCAATTTGAATTTAAGATGATAATTAGATAAACTCAATGAATTCCACCTTTGTACTAGCTTTATATTGTCTAGCAGTGATTAATTAGCCACAATAGCTTGTGTAGCATCTGCCTATATCTTGCTGAATTTCTTTACACAAAGCGCAGGCGTACAGCTCACCTATCACAGCCTGTACACACAAAAAAAATCTATTAAAGCACACAATAGAAATTATTGTGACGCATTTCTAAGTGATTTCTTTCCCCACATGACACTAGGACTATACAACCAATCTTACGGGTCCCACACCTGCCAAATCTCACTTTAACCTTTGACTATTCTTATTTTCCTGTTTGGTGTGAAGCCAAAGTCTTCCAGTATAAAGTATCTACATTACAGGCAACAGTAAACGGAGCTTTCTTTTGTATTTCCTTTTAGTTTTTCTTAGTTTGTATTCACCCCATTATAATTATATTAAGAGCTTAAATAAGACTGTATTCTTTTATTATTATTTATTATATTAATTTAACTTGAGGGCCAGTTAGCTTTGCAGAAAAATAGCTGGTAGAAATACCATCCAAAGCACCGTCTGTAAAACACTGTGGAGGCTCTGTCATCATTTGCGGCTCCATTTCAGCCAGTAGTGTTGGGGATCTTGTCAAACTTGATCGAATTTTGAATGTAAAAAAGTACAATCAGGTTTGATTCATCATGCAACACCATCTGGAAAGTGTCTGACTGGCAACGGCTTCGTTTTTCAGAATCACAATGATCCCAAACACAGTGCCAGTGGAGTAAACGAAAACCTGGATAGAAAGCACACACTCACTGTCAGCCATGGATTGGCCTCCCTAGAGCGAGGACGTCAAGATTAACAATGTGGTATCATGTTGACAGATAACATAACAAAAGGCAGCCAGCAATCAGAGAAGAGCTTTGAATGTCCTTAAAGAAGCCTGGAGAACTATTATTAAAGACTACTTAAAGAAATGACGAGAAAGCTGCCAGAGCGAGCTCAGTCTGTTTTGAAGAATAAAGCTAATTGGAATTGTGTAAGCTCTGCGTTTGCCTGACATAGTGTATTTTCATGTATGTTTATGCATATTTCAATAAATCACTTGTTTCCCATTTTTCTAGTAAAAGAAATGAAAGGTGGCCTAAGACATTTGCACAGTGCTCTACATCAAACCCTTTATGAATGAAGCCCCTGCTGCTCATCTTTCCAAACGCTTTTCGATTAACACAAGAATCAAGAGTTAGTGAAGTGGAACTACATGAGTTCAATCTCATATGGAGCGACTGTATGTCAAAGCAGTCCAGCTGCCAGACCATAATAGTTTGAATGGAATTTCAAATAATACATGTTGCAGTTCAACGTAAATCCTGCAAGAGCTGTAGCACTGTGTGACAGCTCTTGCAGGACCTGCTTATAGAAATAAAGCTTTTACTACTTAACTACCAGTTCCTTTCAGCTTCAGCCTATTTGAGCTCATTGAAAATTCACTACCACGTTTTGTGCTTATTTCTGTGCTTATTTAGGTGCTGCAGCAAGTTGGTTCTTTAAAAAAAGAAAAGTGCTGTTTGCTTCACCAAAAAATACAAAACCAGGGCCAGAAAAAGCTGATGTTGGATAACCATATGGCCAGAAAGATGCCTCTAGAGGAGTTCTATCATGTCATAGTTGAATGTGTAAACAGTGTGTAAACAAGCCACAGCTTTTAAACCAAACCCTTTACAGGCATTATCATGTCAGTGTTTCACAGCTTGTTGAGCTACTCGCCACTTGACAAAAATCATTTGATGCAGACATAAAATGTTTCATAGTGCAGGTGTTTATTGTTGCACCCAGTGCTTGGTCAGCCACTGATGGCTGTTCAGCTAGCAATGTCAGCTATTAGGACATGCAATTAAGAACTTAAATCATAAATAACAATTTAATATGTGGGAAATTGTCTTACATAACTCTACTCTCTTAGACGGAAAAATAGCTTTAAAAAAAAACAGAAGAGAACTGAACTAAAGGTCATGCAGACAAGTATGCAAACACGACCTGAAATCTATGCAAATTCACCCACGTTGTATAAGCCCTTTAGTAGGGGAAATGTATCTGAACAAAACTTGACAGTGCTGTCATCTCACTTTCAGTACTGACTGTCTGCTCAGCCGCAGGAGCAATGACCATGTATCAAGAACACGAGTGTGGAGGTCAGACTGAATGGCAGACACAGACAAAGCTTTCAAAAGCATCCGTTTCACCATGTTGTATTTTCACGGCTCTAATGGTACAATGAGCACATTCAGAGTAAAGTATTTAATGTGTGAGTCCATCAACCTTTAAATAAAGAGTACAAGGTACTCTTCCATCAGAGAAAGCACACTCAAAGGGCAGAAAGGAACAGGACGGCTTTTCCCCCCAGCATAAATTTAAGATTATGGAATCAACTAATGTTCTCAGTCTGCTTTTTTTTTTTATTTGCACTTTCGTCTTTTCTCTGACAGTTAGAAATAGATTACTTTATTGCCAAGAGATCAAGAAAAAAAAAACTCTGATTGCCTCTAAGTTAATTTGTCTTTATTGCAGCACAAGGGAAAGGGCTGACAGGGGCAGAAAAAGTGGGAAGTCGATTACGCTCCTGTGTCTGCCTCCCCCAACGATCCGCACACCCACACTTCCCCTGTGCTCCGGTCTGCAAGAGCTCAGTGCACAGGACAGCCTGAGCAACCAAAGAGGGCACAGACACCTCACTAATCACACCAGCAATTAGTGCAAGCATCATAAAGCACCGCTGCCTATAAAACAGCTATTGAGTTTAGTGTTATCGTCATTACCCATCCTTCCCCGGCTTGCTAATCAGCTCGTGCACTGGGCAGAGAGGCAGACGGGTAGAAAATAATAAATTCCTAATCAGAAACAATGGGACTCTCACTCGACGTCCCTGGTGTTATGGCTCTCTGCTCCCGTGGAGGAGTAAACATTTGCAAATCAAAGTTATTTAGTTGATTAGGCTGCCCAAAGGCAATGAAAAGACACATCAAAGAATCTGAGAGAAGTGTTGGATAAGATTCTTTTTTTTTCTGTGCACTGATAATGTTGCCAAAGCAGCAGCAGTTTGACACTTCAAAAATTATATTTCCATTTGCCTATGTTGCCACTGATTAAAGGAAGTAGCAATGACAGTTTCTAACAATATTTTTGCACAATGCTACACTTGAGCACTATTGTGTCTTGCTCAGCATGAATGCAAAATAAATCATTAGTCAGCGCATTTAACGCCTGCCCATTTTTATGGATAGCGTAACCCATTTAAAACAACCTTCAAACATTCTCAAGTGCCTGTATGCAGAAAAATCCACATGAACAGTGCCGAAATACTATATGCATGAAAGTGATATAATGTTAAGACCCCATTTTAAGATGACTGAAAGCTTTTCTACTCTGACTGAGAAGTGAGAAGTGGTCACTTGGAGCTTTAATAGTTTGAAGTGGCAATAGAGGACTTTTTTTTTTTTTTGCTTTAACATGTCATTATAAAGTAAATGTTGTTTGCATTGCTATGAAACAATAACACCATCGGCCTCTAGACAGGCTCTCTGTGAGCCTTGCTTTCATTACACAATTCTGTCTGCCACCAGAAACAAAATCCATCCTTCCATTTTCTTCTGCTTATCCAATTCACATTTGTGGGAGGGCTGGAGCCTATCCCAGCTGAAAAAATCAATAGCGCAGCCAAACTAGGAAGAGGGTGATGTTTTTTGATTTTCTTGGTAGTTATGTACAGGTAGCTGAAATGGAGACTGGGTGAAGAACTGAAGGAATTGCTAAAAAAAAACCAAAATATCCCTGCTGTTGGAGGAGGCAAAGAAGGCTAAAAGGGAGACTGACAATAACCTAAAGCAAAAACAAGCATGACGATTTTATAGTATAAGTTGTACAGATAGTATTCACACCCAGAATTCAGCTGGCATTACCTCTATAGCACAAGCAAGTTATAAAACCTGTCTATTTATCCTCCTACTTACAAGCAGGCATTTTAATATGCTGCAGATACTTCAGTGGGCATGATTTCCTTCAGCAAATGTCATAGCAGTTTTCCAAATATTTGCCTTTAACATTCAGGGAAGATGACTGAATACTTATGTACAGTAATGTGCTCGCAGATGTACTGGCAAAAGGCAACGAATGAGACAAAAATCCAAAAATATGCAAAAGTTATGAACGCAGTACAAACAAAAGCCTGACTAGGAACACAAGTAAATGTGAGAATGTTCAAAGACAATCTGGTAATGTAAATAATTTTCTTAGCCGCAGAGAGGGAACATGCTTAGTCATAGAAAATCCTTCGTTTTTCTATGCTACAGTTAGCATATTAAATCTAAATTAAAAAATACTTGACCTCTAATTAAAGTCAGACTAAGCTCATGAGTACAATTCAGTGATTTGCAATATTTTTTAAAAATAAACAGCAGCTTTTCTTGCACTTCTCAAGCCACAATGAGGCATACCAGTAAACCAGTTTGTCAGTTTTGAATTTGCTTAGCATAGAGACTGCATAGATACTAGTGATCACTACGGAAAGATGCACCTGACCAATTGGCAGGTGGTTGCTGGAGATTGCTGGTAGTTGCTAGCTAAAAGTGGTTGTAAAAACTTTTATGGTGCTCCACTGATAAAAGAAGATTCCCACGTTCACCCGTAGTCTCTATGCAAGATGCTGACTTCTCTATGATTACCAGTGATGGGTTATTCCCATCACCAGTGATGGGAATAATGGCGTTACAAGTAACGGCGTTACTAACGGCGTTACTTTTTTCAGTAACGAGTAATCTAACTAATTACTATTCCTGTCGTTACAACGCCGTTACAGTTACTAACAAGAAAATGCGGTCCGTTACTATTTTTCAACAAACAGACAGCTGAAGCTGTGTTCAGCTTACCGCATCTTATATCAGTTGCACGGAAGTAGCTGACTACATAAGTAATCTGGACGCTACAGCTTTAAGCAGCTGCGCGCTCCCGCGGACGGCAATCACGATCACTGTCTAGCACAACACCTGGAGCTACGGGGGCAAAACAATCGCATGAGTGCTGCTGTTTGACTGAGGAAGAATAAAGTAGTCATGGTAAGCCAATCACATGACCACTTAAAGACAAAGCAACAAGGTGATATATACCAGTTTTAAATTGTGTTGATAGGCCACGTAAAACCAGACTCATGATAAACAAGATATACGCGGCGTTTTTTCCTCAATAGTTTCGTCACATTAGCGCTAGCAAGCACTCTCTGCTTATGAGCAAAAAAAAAAAAAAACAGGGGAAGTTTTAGGAGTGACGGTGAGAGAGAGAGAGAGCAGAAAAAGAGAGAGCGCGAGTTTTGAGATGTGAGAGATTTGTGACGTTTAGCGTGTTTGGAGTGTGTAGTTCATGTGTCGTCTTGTGTAGTTAGTGTGTAGTGTTGTGGATAGTTTTGTGTTGTGTGTCAGAACAATGAGGCGACTGCTGTCTCCAGGTAGAAACAGGAGTGATACACCTGCTGCTGTCAGACCTGCAGGTATCAGGCTGTGATGTTCTCCTTTATAGTGGACAGAAATTATTTTTTTGGAGTGGCACAAATAATTTGTGTGGCATCTTATTGAAGAACAGCTGATTGTTCTGTAAATAGTTTGAAATGGTTATTTTAAAAAAGGGTAAAAGGTAAATGGATGCAAATAACTTTGTTGTTTGCAAAACTTGTGCATAGGATTTTAAAATTGACAATTAATATTTGCATTTAACGTTATGAAATATGATTCATTAAAGATGTTTGTGGTTGTTACAGTAAAAAAAATAACTTTTTCTACTCTGATTTTATGGTTTTTGTCTGATTTTAGATCAATTGTGTTAATACAGTATGTCAAAATGAAAACATGACTGTAAATTCAGACACGTGAGGTTGTGCTGAAAAGGATGATACCAAACAAGGCAAAGTAAATAGTTTTTAAAGGTAAAATGTGGAGGGAAAATCAAAAGTAGTTAAAAATGGCCAATTATACCCTGGACCCCAGAGGGTTAAACGTTTTTTTTAAGTAACGAAATAGTTACTTTTCAAGTAATTAATTACTTTTAGAATATTGTAACTCAGTTACTAACTCAGTTACTTTATTGAAGAAGTAACTAGTAACTATAATTGAATTACTTTTTCAAAGTAACTTGCCCAACACTGATGATTACTCACCACCACTGAGAGGTAATGAAATTGTAAATCTAACGCAAACTGGAAACAGTATCCTTCACCTTCAAAATAAAAGTTGCATCATTTGAAGGATTTTGTGGTGATAGTAAGCTAAAGCTTTTATTTTGAAGGTAAATATTCTGCAAGCGACCATAACAATCACAAAGACATTTTTGTTACACCAACCTATTTTTGACTATCTGCAAACCTTCAGCAACCACTTGCCAACCAGTCAGGGAATACACATTTTTCCCTGGTGACTGCAGATTGGCAAAGGGTGTCTGACTAGTCTGTGCTACTGAGGTCTTAGTTATTGACAACCAAACTGTTTAGTTAGGTTAGAGAAAAAATTATGTTTATATGAGTTCAGAGAAGTGACACTATAGTGTGATGCCAAGGGGATCTTGCCCAAGGGTCCTAGGAAGGGAGATTCTCTCATGCAACTGCCTGAGTGATAGGTTTGACTCCTATGTCTGACATATGTTGGGCCTTAATTTTCTTTCTTTGCTCTTTTCTTCTGTCCAGTATCTACTGTCAGTTTGCCCCTCGACATTTGTTAGGCACTGAAAATATCATGCACAGCTAAACCCAACAAAGCCAAGCCACATGTGAATCACGTTTAAAATATTATTTTTCTTTTAAACAAAAATAATAATAACACTGCTGGCCATCTAATAGTATTTTAAAACAACCTTTGCACTCCTTGATGTTTATTTGCTACCATGCATGTCATTTCCATTTGCTCCATAACCACTGACACGAAGTTCATCACTTGGCAGGTGTCTTGTGGATTGTAGGAGATTTCTCCCACAACTGTACAAATTTGCAGCTCCTGTAACTGTAGCTTGACTCATCCTCATGTGGACCCAAACAGAAACCTCTTCTAATGATAACAATAAATTAAGTTTTTCTGCTCCACTGAAGCCCATAAATAATTAATTGGTTTGTTGACGAGGGGATGGTTTAGCATGACCAATTTGCTTCCTGCTACAGACAGTGTGATCAGATGCTGCCGACTCAGCACTCCGCTCATTCTGGTCAATTAGAAACAGCACATTAGCAGAATATGAGCTTTGTGTAGAATGTTTTTATGACACATTTTCTCATTGATATGAGCCGAGAGCTCAGGAATCAGACATGTAGGCTTCTCTATACCTAATCACAGTTTTGGACAAGCATCCAAGCCATCTTTGCTTATATTATGCACTGCCAATATTACACTTTATTAGGTCCATTTTTGTCTTCAGAGTTGCTTTAATTCTTCGTGGAAGAGATTTAGTGAGGTGATAAAGGGTTGGTGCTAATCTCCTGTTCCATTACATCCCAAAGGTGTTCTGTTGAGTTGAGATCTGGTGACGGTGGAGGCCAATTAAATACAGGGAACTCATTGTCATGTTCAAGACATCGGTCTGAGATAATTTACGATTTGTGACATGGTGCATTATCCTGCTGGTAGCAAACATCAGAAGTTGGAAACCCTGTGGTCATAAGGGGATGGACACGGTCAGCAACAATACTCAGGTAGGTTGTGGTGTTTAACAGATGCACTAGATGTTCCAAAAAATATGCCGTATGCCATTACACCACCAGAAGCCTATAAGCCATTGACTCAAGGCAGTGTGGATCAGCATGTCTCATGCTATCTATTCTCAATTCTAACCCCACCATCTGAATTTCACAGTGGACTCATCAGACCAACAAATATTTATTTTGTCCAAATTTAGTGCTGACAAAAATGCCGATCGTGTTGTTGTCTTCTGCTGCTATAACCCATGAACTACTCATTGGATATTTTTTGGACTGTTCTCTTTAGATTCTAGAGATGGTTGTGCAGGAGAATCCAAATTGATCAGGGGTGTCTGAATTACCCAGACCAGCCAGTCTGGCACAAGCTGCAAAGAAAATCACTTAAATCCTATTCTGATGCTCATTTTAAACTTCAGTGTGTTGTCTTGACCCTGTCTACATGCCTAAATGTATTTAGTTGCTCCCATGTGACTGGTTCTTTAGACACTTAGGTTAACATAACAACAGTACCTAATGAAGTGGGCAGTGAGTGTAGAGTACAATGCAAGTATTGAGCTATCCGTCCTCTCTTTATTTTTCAGTTCAAAGGCAGCGGCAGACCTTTCTAAAAGTGGTCTTGTAATAGCTCTCCATGCTTTCTGGAGATCCTTCAAAGTTCATCTTTGGAAGCTACTTAAAGATATTACAAGAAAAGCTCGCCTAAGAGACTTCAAGCTGTGTTGAAGAATATGGTCATATCAAATATTTACTCTGAAGCTCATTAGAACTGTACAAATGTCATACTGGTTTTCCATTTATTTTTGTGGGTTTCAATAAATCACTGCAGCTATTTCCCTTTTTCCTAGAAAGGAAAAGAGGGGCATCTCAAGACTTGTGCACAGTACTCTATATATTATCATACTATTATTACTGCACACTCACCCCCTTTATACTGAAAGAAAACCTGAAATAAAATTGAGTTCTTTCTATAAAATCAAGGACCGCAAGAATGGCAACATCATCAGAAAGGCTTAATAAAAACCCTTCTTACATCTAGGTTCTGCTGATAAGACAATAATGTAAATGTTTTACCATTCTTAATGCTACTTTTGAGATTTTAAAATGAAAAATTTGGACTGTTGAGTGTTGGGTAATTATTCACTGTGATTAACCCTAGTGCCTGATTCTGGACGCAGTGAGACCAAATAAATCAGGCATGAGGGCACACGGGGTTCTGTTTTTAATAACAGCGCACTGCCGTGTGCATTTTTCCCAGATGCCCGTAGATGTATTTTGTTAATAGAACTCATTTTGTATTTCGGGAAATCACAGTGGTGGTAAATGTACCATTGGAGAGTCAAAGGTGTGCAATATTGTGTGTCAGTCATAATCATGCAGTGCAGGGTAATTTGGATGTCAGAGCCTTGAATCGTGCGCTTACGGAGAATCAGTTTTTCATGAAAGTGAAGGCAGCCATTTTCTATTATTTTCATGGCTTTAGTCTGCATATCAATTGATTATAACAAACAACATGTTTAATTCTACAGCACTTCATCACCCAATGCAGAGCTATGCATCATGACGCCCAGAGTTAATAGGCTGTCGAGCCATCCTTCGTCTTGCAGCTCATGTACAGTTTCCTACTCTTCTCTTGGGATCTGAGAACATGTAGCCAAATATGTTATCTCCTCTAAAAGCGGTTTGATTTAAAGTACCATATATGTACCTCAGAGTCCCATTGGGAGAATCGTTTATGGCAGTGAGTCTTTTGTGCTAGAGTTTTACTCCATCACAAAACTGCCTCAGTGCGACTGATCAAAGCAGACTCCTTTTAAAAGCAATGAAAGCGTTCTTATTTGACATGTTGAATCCAATGGATTAATGTATTCCTCCTCATCACACCCTGGTTCTAATACAGTGTCATTGTTCCCAGAAGGTGACAAAAAAAAAAAAAAATCAGTCACCACATCCTGTTTCCTACATCATTACACATATGGAGCTCTGGAGGAACTGTAGCTTGTCATCTTTGCTTTGCCCCCCCATATTTTGTCCAAGTGTTGGTTCTGCACACAGAAAATGCATCACCTCTGAGCAGGAGGACTCTGATCAACAAACAGTGCTCAGAATAGCTCCTAAATAACCCTTCATGAACTTGGTACAGGCTGAATCATCACATTACGACATCTACTGACGACAGAGTTGCTTAACATTTTTTACATAAATTTCTAAGTCTTGTTTTTCAAACCCTGGCTCTTATATCACCATTCAGTGCACTTTACAATGTACACTGGCACCTAAACACATCCCAGCCTATAATACCAGAACATTTATGTCTTTCAATTCAGTCAGTAGATTTTTTTTTTTTTACCTGTTACGTTTGTTCTTTACAAAACCAGCTCCATCTGGAGCAAACATCTGGAAGGGGTGACACTTTCTCTCAAGCAGGCAGCAATGCACAGCTTTATCAGACATGGAAAGTTAACCAGATGTGCGAAACCATTCAGTCCGTCTGCACCCTTGAAACTTTTTTCTTGTAAAAGTGGCATTTTGTTTGAAAAAATGTATATTGTACAAAGCGTAAATATAATCTTTGCACGGTTCATTCTAGTTCGTTCACAAGTCATAAATGGGCTAATTGCTGCCTCAATGGGAAAATAATGAACACTACAACTGAAATCAAACAGGATAAGTTAACCTCAACTGTTTTCTAATGACTTGTAGTCATTAGCAATAGCAGACAATCTGTAGCCCCACATTGCTAGCGCGGTGGGGCATTTGTGGAAGCAACCTTACTGACGACTAACAGTTTGCAGTAACAGCAAAAGGTGTTTTTAACCTGTCCTGTTATAATTACAATAACAGCAGTAGCCTTCACTTAATGACTGTGCTCTCAAAAGTCAGCACAGCTTGGGTCAAAGTTCAACTAATTTGAATAGATGGTTTCGCTGCTCACACGTAGACTTGACCCTGGCACAACCACAACAGATAATATACACAATTAGCTAACTACCCCATATAAACACAAAAAAATGCTATTGCACCACATGCTATTCTGTGTATGATGGTCTGCTGAAAGTAAAGCCTTCACACATGAACTACATAACACTGCCGTCTACATCAGTCTTTTAAAGTGACAGCATGCTGTGATTCAGTTATTCAAATATAGATCACTTGTATATTAACATTCCCAATTTAGATATACCCACGGCACTGACATAACAAGACATAGTGCATGAGTAATATTGTAGTACATTGTGCAATTTTTGACAGTTAATCAACGCAAGATTAGAGTTGGGATTTTTTTTTGGGGGGGGGGGGGGGGGGGGGGGGGGGGGGGGGGTTTACCACGGTAAGTTTATTTTGATCATTCACAAAGTCATCCTACATGTAAATTTAGAGTAAGTACATTTTTACTTTCATCATTCTGTCACATTGCCGCTATTATAGCACAGTGAATGCACTTAACTCTTGTTTGAAAACACTCGCATGTGATGCTGCAGGTATGTGATAAACTACAAGCGGGACCATGAGACGGAGACTGGCATCAGGTGTCTCATGTTCTTGCCGTATAGAGCGTTCTCTTGAAGAACGGTGTATTTTAGCGAGCTGAACAATTCCAGATGCTGGAGAGACACATGCACAGTCTGTGAGAGTCTATTAATATGAGGCACGCATCGGGACTTAATGCTGCGTTGGATGTGATGCAAAAATGGTACAAGGTTACGAAAAGTAACCGTGGTGCACATTCAGACTGCAGCTGACATGATTACATGCTGTCGGAGTGCATGTCTAGAAGGGGTTGGAGCTGACAGTAACTCAGCCACTAGTGTGGAGCTCCACTGCAGATTCATTTAGTGATAATTGAGATTCAGCAAACCCACTTTACTGTGAAAAATATGTTTATACATATCATATATGACGCTGTTGTGCAGTGAATCCTCCCACGCTTTTTAGAGACCCAAAAACCACAAGACAAGGCTGGAGCATCCCAATGACTTTTTACTCAAGTGTCCCTGTAAATAAATCATCGGGTAAACTGAAACGAGAGCCTGGATGGACGGGTGCCTGCACCACCGCAAAGGCTGTGTCAATTAATGTTAGATGACAAGCAGACAAGGTCCAACACCAGGCCTTCCTGAAACCTTCTGCCATTCACTTTCATCAATAATGGACGAGGATCTGTCTCTTGAGTGAGCCAGCACATCCTGGATCAGCTCTATCTCTCATTATTATTTTCTCTTTTTTTTGTCCCCTTGTTCCATCTCCCAAGTTTACAGAGCAACTCATTTCTTCTTCTTTTTGTGTAATTCCAGGAAAATAGATTGCAGGTTGCAGGATTCAGGGATAATAGCCTTCTATTGAATTTTTTTGCCTTTTTTTTTTTTTTAGTAATGCAAAACACAGCCTCAATAGAATCTATAAATACTTCCCATCCTTTTTTCCACCAATTAAGCGCTGGTAACAGGCACTGTGTGGGTGGATGGGAGGCTGGAGAAGTGGAGGCAGATGTACACTGGTGTGGTGGTGGTGGTGAAAAGGGTGTCAGGGGGAGAGAGGTACGAGAATTAAAATACAGTAAGTGAACAGATAATATTCATGCAATTATCCTGGATGTACTTTTCTTCTTTTAGAAATGCTCCTTCCTCTAAACATGTCCATCACTCTTTTCACCCCTAATTCCCCTTAATTTCAGTCTATTTTTCAACAGTTCCACATTCCCTCCTCTATCATTACCCCCTTCTGTCAGGCAGTAGCTGTCAATATGATTTATCAGTGATGCTAACTGATGTAGTTGTCCTACTGTGAAGGCTGATTAGATGACCATCCTGCTGATACAACCTTGTCAGGGACTACAGTCTTCGGGAATGGTAACAGCATTGCCCTGTCTCTGCCCTTCTCTTCATGTGTCACTCTTGCTTTTTTTCCTCCCTTGTTTCATTGTCATTGCTGTTTGCCTTCCCTTTAGCAAATTTCCATATTGAGTGTTAGCATCAAACATCAGCCTCTGAAAACTGTCCGCTTAAATTTAAAATTACAGCTGATTTTTTTGAAGCCCGTTCCCCTTCTTTACAGTGCTGTAGATTTGCCCTATATGCCCCAGAAAAACTGCAGGTGTTAGACATAAACAAATTCTACTCCATCTACAGAAAATGATAAATTGGAACACAAGACTAAAGCACAAACTGTTTGTCAAGAAGCACTTAGAAGCACTCCATCACCAGAAAGTAGGATTCAGCATTGTGTTGCCCTTTATAGCAAGCATTGTATGGCTACAAATTCACTAATATTCAATTCGATTTTATTTATTTATATAGTGCCAAATCAAAACAGTCTTAAAGAAGCCTATATTAGAACCAGGCTTAGAGAGGGGCAGCCATTGGCTGTGACTGGTTGGGGTGAGGGGCAAAAGAGACACTTTTGAAGTTAGCCAGAGACTGATAATAACTATCCATCCATTCTCTTCTGCTTATCCTTATCAGGGTTGTGGGGGTTCTGGAGCCGATCTGAGCTACCATAGGGCGAGAGGCAGCGTACACCCTGGACAGGTCACCAGTCTGTCGCAGGGCTAACGTAGAGGAGCAGACAACCATTTGCACTCACATTCACATGGGCAACTGAGAATCAACAATTAACCTAACCCCACTAACTGCATGTGTTTGGACTGGAGTTAATAATGACTAATGATTCAATAATATGAAACTCATAGCGGCTCGCATCAAATTGTGATTTTCTTATATCTCAACTTTTGGGCCTCATTCACTAATATTTGCATAGCAACATTCCTACACTAGGCAAAAAATGAATTTGCACACACCACTGATTCGCGCCATGTGTGCGCTGGCCGTTTTTTCTCAATGCCATGCATGACACGACTTCAGTGTCGCCATCACTAAACTTCTGTGTTCAGTGCGATGATGTTGAATATTCCTGATAAGTTCTGTCCCTTCTCATTTAGTTAAACACCTTCTCAGTGACACTCAGAGCAATATATATTGTTTAACAAAATGTGAAAATATCTTTATCTTTGGTTAACCAAAGGCCATCTTCCTGATTTGGAAACAGGGAAACGGGCTCAATTTTTCATCAAGTGCCAACTTGGAGTTGACAGTTATTTAGTAGAACCGTTTTGGATGAAAACTAATGACATTTACTTCAGCTTCAGCTATTTTTTGTATCTTATACTTATTACATATTGTTATATTGCTAACTTAAGCTAGAGAACTGTAGCGATTTTTCCTGTTCTAAAATCATGTGAGCCTGTTAGGATTTACCTTAGAGCTTTGCGGTGTCCTAAGCACCACTTTAAAAGATCACAAGTCTTTTTTCTTTTCTCAAATGCTTTACCAAAATTCTGAATTTAAATAAAAATACATTTAAAAAATACATACAAAAAAAGCAAAAATATCTAATACAGTACTTCCATCAGTAATGTGAGTAAAAACAGATAAAATCATAAACTGGTTGACTACTTTTTAACTGGCTCTGCACCACTAATCTTCATCAGCTTGGACCATTATTATGCCAGCCATCCCACTCCACACTCCCCAGTTCATCCTATTAAAGTCCCTTAATTGTTTCACTGACCTCTGTGTGGAACGACCCAATCAAATAGCCAATGTATCCTGAAATGAATGTCCATATTTGCATTGTTCACTTTTCATTAGGGTGTCATTAATTTAGTGGCTGGAAAAAACAGGGATCTTATTCAAGGGGAAGGAGGTCAAAAGAAGACCTTTCACAATGAGAAGGTGGACAACTGATTTTTATTCCACAGCTCTTCAAGAAATATTAGTTACAATTGATTAAGAAATCAAAACTCAGTATTTATACTCTCTATATATACACAAACCACATGTGCTTCAAATATAATAAACCAACACAGAATAAACTTGCTTCCAGTTTTGTATTACAGTTTCTCAGAAATCCTCAAATGTCTGTGGACTGGTCAGAATCTGGAATGAAATCAGACATCAATGTAACACCTTCACATTACACTAACTGAATGCTGCCACTGTATAATTCATGGTGAATTCACCCCGATTTAACTGTCTGCATTCCACTACAGTCAAAACCTTTCACGACCGACTCAGGGACTTGCCAGAGAAAACATCCAAACTGATCAAAGTAAATCCTTGAAATGCAAAATTCCTTGAACCCTTTTTGACTGTCAGAGAAAAAATTGGAAATATGTGCTGGGCTTTTATGGCAAACATGCAAACCCCAGTCTTTGTAATGCTGAGTGGCAGTTCCCTTAAAGGAGAGCAGGGTTTTTAATCAGAATAAATGCAAGAAGACACTGAGACTTGTTGTTTGAGGCATTAACATGGTCAGAGGATCGTCAGGGAAATTTGAAGCTCTTAGTGGAAATCCTAATTACAATGCCTGGACACAGACTGGAAGCAAATGAATATCAACCAAAGATAAGAAGCCAGGCAAAGTGTAGCAATACATAGTTAAACCAAAAGCTTTTGTCTGAATTGTCTTTTAGCAACTACAGCTATTAAACATTAAAGACAATCCCAGAAATATGCTGTTTACTGCTGGAAATACCATATGGATCCGGATTTAGTAAAACATGAACAATCTGATGGTATTTGCTGTTATCTTTATTCCATCTCCATTGTTTGACTTGTATTTCGTCTACAGTGCAAGGCAGGTGAAAAGGTTAGATGGTGAGGAAGAAAGTGGCATTTCAAAATTAAAGGCAGTGCAGAAAGGAGCGATTTGTTTAACAGTGAAATTTACCCTTGGTGATTTTTAATTTTCGTTTTTAGGCAGAAACAAATGATAGATGTAATTATGAAGTGTCGTGGTACCATAGGAGTGAACATATAAGGACGTCTTACCATTCTGACTCGTATGAAACATAAGTACTCGGGGACCAACAAAGTAAAAAATCTGCTCCATACTTAAATATCCCACCACCTGATATGGTAGTATCTCAGAAAAGGGCCTGGAGTACCCTGTTTTTAAAAACGATGATGACAATATCAGATTTGATGGGCATATGCTACTTTCCACTTGCTTCATTCAATTTCATCCCCAGTTGTGTGCTAGCACTGACATCAGAGGAGTGTGGTGGCCAGGTCAAACTGGCTATTATATCCCACAACTGCACTGTGATGTTATCTTACTTCTTATGACCTGAGCCACTGGATCCATCTCTCACATCCATCTTCCAAGGGCAGCCAGCCACAGAAGCAGTATTTTGCAAATGCCACCACAAGGTTCCCAAGCAACTCTTTTGCGTTGTGACACTCAGACCTCTCTGGCACACACAATCCAGTAGCAGAGTCATCCTTTCTTTAGTATTAGATAGAATCTGTGAATGCTGATGCTTGCACATGCATCTGGGACTTTTGGACTTGCTTCCTTTTTGTTACCTAGTATTTAAATCTAAAACAAGACAAAGCAAAGATACCAAAACATGATAACATCCAAGTGGTCCTTAGATTCATAATTAGAAATGCTTAATGCTAAATTCTGCACCATTCAAACAGCCTCATAGCCGAACAACTATAAACTAATCTTTTTAGACTTGCATTTAGTTAACTCTTTTTAGGATCTCTTATTTTTTTGTAAAGCATTTTGTGATCCTTGTCTTGAAAGGTGCTATATAATTAAAATTTTACTCACCTACAGTGCCTCTATGTGCCACGTGTGAATATTCTACCATATGCACATTAGCACTATATTTAAAGCAGTTGATAGGAATGTGAGTGCTGTATGTATTTGTTCATAAATCACACTAAATAAAAATAAATACCTAAAGATGGAACTTTATGAAAAATTGCATCAAAGTTAACAACATTAATAAAGAGGTGGACATAAATGAACGCTATGGTCACGCTAGTGGGAAAGTTCGGGTATCATCTGCATACATGGAAATGTATCCAGTGAAACCTGCTTCCCACATTTTAGATTTAGGTTAGAGCTTACTGGTCACGCAATTAGCTTGTCAAGGTTAGCTGTAGCAGGCAGGAGGAAGGACCCAAATGCAGGACTTGGTACACATGGGGATGAACTCAAAAAGGCAGCTTTTTTTTTGCTGTAAAACACTAAAATACTACCAAACAAAACCCAACTCAGAAAACTTGAAACTAAGACTAGGGAACAGGAAACTAGGAGTTACAAGGCAACATGGAGCATGGAAAAACCACACAGCAAGACACTGAACAGAGGGAACACTGAGTACAGGGACAGGAGCGCCATGAGACACGACTGACTGGGAACAAGACAAACACGAAGACAGAACTAACCCACACCAAACATGGGGGCACCAGAAGAAAACCTGAGTACTAGAATTAACAGAGCAAAGAAGGACTAGAGTGCTAAAACAGAAACCAAAAAACTAGTAATCATAAACCATGAAGACACAGATTAATAATAACAAAACAAATCCAAAACACTGGGTCACTGACCCAGGACCATGACATAGCTGATATATTTCTTATTGTTTAACAGAATATATTGAAGCAAAATGATGAGCGCACTATTTAAAAATTCTGTGATAACATAGTCTGTACAGCAGAGCAACTATTCAAAATTTACAAGACTCTCAGCACCTTCTGCAGTACATGCAGCACAGTATGCATCACAGCTGGCAGAGGTCAGCTGGTGTCTTAATGGTAGGTGCTAACTTGTTTGTGAAATTCATTGCAGAAACTAATCAGTTACATGTCCATGCAGCGGCCTCTTTTAAAAGTGCACAGTTTGAGCCATTTTTACATTTCATAGAATCTGATCAGTGACTACAGGCATTCTGTGGCCATTAGGAATATTTCAATTTTTGTGCCTTTTGAGCCTTAAGATTGATTAATATCAAATATAACAAATGCATCATAAAGTAGAATAGCTACTTTAGGAAGAGTAAATAGTAAGAGTGAAAAGAAAAGATAGCTATGGAAAGAAAAGCTAAATGAGAATATAAGTTTCTCTATTCACTTCCTTTAAGAACATTTATGAAAAAGTATTCCCACAGTAGCTCCATGCTTGTCTTGAGTTTGTCACCACACACTGCAAAAATGCACATGTGTGCAATATTTGGGACGGTCCAATTTTCTAAATCCTATTTTCAAATCCGAATGCATCTTGTAATCTGTCATTTCCTGTCCTTATCTCCCCAATATAGGTGGGAGCTTCTCTTGGAGCGCAAGACGAGGTTTTATGAGAGAAATCTGCAGCCGACAGCCTGTAAATACAAGATATGTTGAGACTTTTTAAATCCTGAAGTCTGATCCCTTCTTAAGAAGCCATTCCTCATCCAGCTCTCCTCTGCTGCAAGATGTCTTCATGCTGTATGTCAGTCTTTTTTATAACTGCCTGATTTTTTGTGGGCAGTGCTGTCACATCAAAGAGCGTTTCTTGTAGGCTCCACAGATGATAATCACCCATTTACAATAAATGACTTGGTACTTTATTGCCAAATATGACGTTTCCACGTGCAGTGATGACATTTATGTCTGCATAGGTAGTGTTCGCACCTACAGTGATACCTACTTCCCCCATGATGAGGACGCTTCTGGTCATTTGACATTTCTGCATTGTGTTCAAGTGACAAAGATTTTTATTGATACGTTTTAAATCAGGGTTGGTATAAAACTAATAGTTGAGTCAGATCATGATGTGTAACTGGATTGCCAGTGTTCTGCCTCCAGCACACTTTACCCAGACATAACCCTTTGCCAAAACTGAATGGGAGTTTTTCCAGAAGAATGTCTCTGAAATATCTTTTATTCCTGCTGCGTACATCTGGTCCTGATACTTCTTTCATTACTCTTATTCCAAGTGTGAAAAGCTTTACTGTAAAGCGTCTAGATATTTCAGAATGCACATTCCTTTTTTCATTTTTAATTTAAAAAAGAATGCATGTTGCTTCAGAAAGCCACTTCACACTTTATTCAATTTAACAAAATTTACTGTGTTGCAGAATAATTATAAATGAGACTGATTCAGACTGATGAAAAGGTGAAAAAAGTAAAAAAATTCTTATATAAAAATGTATTCAGAGCCTCATTGGTTTATAAAGGCTGTTTTAGAAGAGGTAGTTTTTTGTTCTTGGGCAAAGCTTAATTTTTACTTCTGCAATAAATCTATGCAGAACCTAAAACAGCGCCTAAGCAAGTGGCTGATGATTTTGCTAGGTGTGCATGCATTGGTCTGCAATTTTAATGCCAAAACACTGGTTGGGTTTTGGTCGCACTCTTTGAGGTGATTCATTCTCTACCAGCTGATTTGAAAAATAGTAGCAGAAGAGCAACTAGCCTGAAATGTGTAGGAGGAAACAACAGCACCAAACCATTCAGTCAAAAGCTTTGCAGGCTGTGTTGAGGTAATGTGTAGTAACACTTCGAAAGAGCTGTATTTCAGATAGGTTACAGCATAGGCTTTTAGAAGGGTTTGTAATTACAACATATCTGCAGAACAGCTTTAATACAGAAATATAAAATCCTATTTAAGTCTACAAGCTTTGCACATGTGGATTTGGGCAATATATCCCATTCTTCCAGGTATGTTCTCACCAGCTCTTTACATTAGTAATACTTAGAGTTCAGTTCGTGTCTCATTCAAGGTTTAATTCAAGACTTCTGAGGCTCTGGTACAGTGATTGTTGGGTTCTTGATCACCTCCTTCATTAAATCTTTAGATAGTTTTTCAGCTTCTTCCTGATCAATGTACATAAATACTGATAATTCTAGTACCTGTGGGTACTTCATATATTGTTTTATCCAGATTGATTCACGTGTCTAGGAGGAGTTAGTGCAATTTAATCATTACAGTAAGAAATAATGAACTTAAATATTAAAGGTTTTACCTGCCAGCCCTAATCAACACTAAGCGTACTGTTCCTGCATCAAGTCAAACACAGTTATTTTTTCTTATCCTTGTACAAGTTTTCTTACAAGGTATAAATACACATGTTGCTTGCTCTTTGATCTAACAGCACTGAGTTCTTGGCTGAATAAGGGTTAAAAGTAAATGAAAGCAAAATCCAATAGTGGTTGCAAAATAAACGACTAGCAACCCGCTCACAGCTTATAACAAAACAGACCATCCCCAAACTAGAAGTTAAATAATGGAAAGAAGAAAAAAAATGAAATCAATTTCTGTATCTGAAAATAGAACACCAAGTGTAGCAATTACTGGAATAATGTTCCTGGGATGCTCTGCTTCCACAGCAGTAATAACAAGTGACTATAAGGCAGCCTGTAATCCTCTTAGTGTGCTTAATGAAATGCTACATATTGTTTATACCTGTGTGAGACGAGGAAAAAATACACTTTTCCTCTTACTTGCTTACCTACACTCATCCTCCTCAGCTTTTTCTTGTTCAATAAATGCTACTATTGCTACTAGTTTGTTTTTGTTTTTTTAACAAATGTGGGCAATGAACAGGAATAGTTTAAGATATTTTTAATTGTAAAGAACTGAATTAGATTGTAATCTAAAGGTTTAATGAAAACACCAGAAAGATGAGTGTGAATGGTGCCACATTCTCAACATTATAGGTCGAGAAGGAGGACTTTATGTGTGCAAATTAGAAATTGGTTCAGAACCACATTCACCTCAGGTTTACTGTCTTTTCCTAAAGATCTTCTTTTTATTATCACTTGTCTGCATCACCAGTAAGAGGTTTCTGTTTTACATCAACCTAGGGTTCAAAGCTAATAGCTGAACACCAGGTACTGAACTGAATTGGAAGAACATCTGACCTTGGGATAAAAAAAACATCTTGATGTGTTCTTTCAACAGCAGCTATCAGGTCTATTCATCTACCTCTGTTAATTAAAATTCATAAAAACAGACGTGCCACCAAGGTCGACAAGAAACATTTGCAAATGTGAATGGTAAGAGAACAGCTCACCCCCATCCCCGCCACTCACTCCACAAATGCTTCCCTTTATAAACAGAAAGTTTCCCAACTCTGTTCACCTGCCAGCGGGATGTTTAGAGGACAAAGACCTCCCCGCTCCTCGGCTCAATTGTCTGTCACAAAGCACGTTCGAGCATGTGTGCGTATTACACCGCGTGCCGCCCTGAGGGTCCACCATCGCTAAATTAAACCTCTACTCCCCCTCTCTCTGCTCATGAAAAGGGGCCTCCTTCCAGGCGGCTGCCCGTTCTCACTGCAAACACTGCCTGTGAGCGTCAGCCATCCGGCCAGGGGAGCTTTCAAAACCACGGCTCCCCAAAGCCCAGTGCAATTGCCCTGTTATTGTCCACTCATCCACTGCTCACAGGGTGGAGGAGGTTGGGAGGGGCGGTCAAAAGAGCTGTGAGCACTCTACATTCAAGATATTGTAATTTGACGGCGAGCTTCGTATTAAATTCTGCTCTCACCCCAGTGGTGAAGGAAAGCATGTGTCAGATAACACAACCATCATGAATTTATCATCGCATTTAAACATTTTACGTTTGTCAAAAAGAATTAGGAGAGCCACCTGCCGAAATATTTTCATTTATGTATATAAACCACTTTAAAAAGGACTCTCCTGTGGATCTTTATACTACTGTCTGTGCTGCAATGCATGTGCAAGCACTCATAAGGCAAGCCCCTTCCTTTTTTTTACACATAAAAATCTATCCTTGAGGAATCCAATAATGGTACAACCAAAAAAAAAAATCCATTTGAATTTTTTATGTTTCCTTCAAGTCTTTTGAAGAATGAAGGCCCTCCTGGAGGTCAAAGTTAATGCTATATTTGCAATTACATTACAGCTGCAAAGAAGTTCTTCATGGACCCTCTTTGGAGTCGGAGCATGTGTAATATTTTTCTAATTAAAGCATTTCCTTCGTTTTTCTAATAGAATGAATTTTGACCTCAGAAATTGCCGGTGAAAATAAATATTGTATGTATGTATCCTCACAGCTCTCATCACAGAAAAAAAAATCATTTAAATTTTCATTTTTGTATTTTGTACCTTCTGAGGTTGATAGATGAAAGATAAATACACTTTTACGCCTTTCTTAAATGTTTAAGACTGTTATTTCAGTAAAATGATCCCACTGGAGGAGAGATGTACAATATCTACTAGGCGCCGTCTTTTGGTTTTGCTTAACACTGGGTTGGTGGAGGCCTACTGTCCGCTGGAGTGTGGTGTAGAGCTGCTGGATGTCAGGTAGAAAGAGAATATGAATGGCCCTCTCATATCAGTATCTGTGCTTCAGGACCAAAGCCAGGACATCTATGCTCCCAGCCTTTTGACCAGAACCTCATTAATCACACTCCACACATGACATAGAGTAATTACCCTCTGAGAAAGACACATTCAGATACACACACACGCTCACGCTCGCAGTATATAGCACGCTTTGAGAGCACACGCCAAAGTATGCACAAAAAGGCAGAACAAACGACAGTGAGTTTGATGTACATGAACACATTTTTAACAGGTGTACTGTGGTTTGGAGACTGCAAACACGCCGCACATTCACAACACACACTCGGTAATTTTCAAGGGTAGATACTGCTACACATAGATGGGCGAGGTTTTTTTTGGAGGTGTTGGGCTGGGTCATAGATCCCTCCTGCCCAGGGAGGGAGTCAGTCTGTCTAGGCATGATGAAATCCTCCACCTGTCCTCATTCATCAAACCCACTACACATATTAATTATCACAAACCTTCAGACTTACAGCAGAGGACACACACACGCACGCAGACAAACACACACACACACACATTTCCCTCCCCAAACCGCTCCCTCCGACTTGCACCTCAGTTAAAATTCAACTGTGGTGGCGAGGAACTGATGCTGGGTGTAAGTGCCTGTGGCAGTACAAGTCAGCAGAGTATTTTCAGAGGACGACTAGATGTCAGTTATTGCTAGCAGGGTGTCGCAACCCAAACTTGACAGTGGAGGTGCAGTCATATCGATCACGCCGGGGTGCCAAAGATTTCCTGTGTTTTGTCCATTTCCCTTCACGCTGACCAATTACTAGAAAACCCAACTGACTTGGCAGCTTCTTTATTGGAAAAATAGGCCTTTTCCACAGTGGGAACATTTCTAAGGAAACCAGACAGCCAAGGATCTGAGACAACTTTTGACATTTTGCAGTAGGAAAACCAAAGATGTGGCACAGGCCACTGATCATTTCACAGTGGATTTAACACCAGGAGCAACATAAATGACTTCTCATGAAAAAATAACACCTAAAACATTACATGTGTGTAGAGAAAAGACACCTCATATGGTAAATCAGTAGGTTAATTACAAATTACAAGCACCAGTTACTCATTACTCCTTTATCTGGCTACTTCATTATTCAGATCTAAGTTTAAGTTTTAGTGAGTTTAATTACACATCTTAAAAAATGTCATCACTGTATCTTGTCTTGTTGCAACACTGTTGCATCAGCAAAACTTGTCCACTGACAGACAGGCACATAAAGACCTGTAACCACAACTGCTTTTTTTGGACAGTAGGTGTACAATAGCCATAACGATACACACCCACTGCACTGTTGTAATGATAGCTGAATTACATTTAGGAGTTTCAGTTTGCTTCTCCTGGAATTGCTCATCCAAGTTCACTGACACACCACCAAAGAAAAGACCTTCTGGTTTATAGTCGTACAGCATTTGTTAACACAATAGCACCCAGTTTGATTTAGGGATTGAAACGGGGCTGCAACGACCACATACAGGTCTCATTTACTGCTACCAAGCTTTACAATGATTCATTAATCTGTAGGACATGCCCATATTTTTTTCAAATCTATTTTCAGAACAAACATTACAAACAAACCAAAGAAGCAAATAGGTACCAGAAGTATTAACAAGCATTAAAAAGCTACCCATTTCCACCAGGAAAAAGCAAAGCTAAGTAAGGGTAAATATAGGACACACACACACACACACACACACACACACACACACAGAAAACTTTAAATAAATGATACTATTGCTCACTGGATAAGGAGATAAGAAGCTGTTTGCTAACACGCAGGTTCACCATATCTGCTTAAAAGGCTGTATTATGTCAGTGCATGGTGAAATATTACCAGCACTTCTTCAGAAACCTCATGAAGGCATCTTTGATTAAAGTGCTTGCTTTCTCTGCCTTGGAAAACAAATCTCTCAAGCTGGATCCAAGAAATCTTTGTCATATGTTGACTGACACAAAAAAATAAAATAATCAAAATTACTTTTTTTGGTCTTTGTTATTTACTTTTTTTGCACAATAAAAGCAGGAATAACAATGATAAACTGATCACAACACACATGCCTTGTTATTTAGGAGACCGGCGTGTTTAGAAGCTCTCTCCACTTCTCTACTGCTTATGTCACAACGAGTTACAGAAAACCACAAAAAAAAAACCCCAACATGACAACTCTGTCACTGTGTGTGAAAATGGCATCTCCCCCTCTAAAGCTGCATAATCTCGACAGTTCTTCAGATGTTGTGTGATGGAAACACTGATTAGTTCTGTCTTAGGGCTCTTTATTTCCTTGGACTGTCTGGGAACGAAGAGGGGCAAATGTTTGGAAACCTGTCAAGCTGCCAGTTCAGAGGATTAAAAAATAAGGGAAAATGTAGCTTAACATCTCAATAGAGCGATGTTTCTTTTAAGAAGCAGTGAAAGTTGCTACTCAGCCCTTCTTTCCAGTGTAGTTTGGCCCGCTGTGTTATGTAAGGCATTTTTTCAACCATGAGGAGCTCCAGCTATCAACACCTATCACCTTACATCAATAAAGCAGATAAAGAATGTGTTGTTCCGTTATGTCTAATAAAATAACATTTCTGTCTAATAAAACTTTGTTATGGCAAATGTTTGAACCTAGAAACATCTGTCGTGTATATGAACCCTGAATGACTGAGACAGTTGTGAAGACCTCTCCCACAGTGACTCAAGGATTCCCCTTGAGCTTAGTCTTAATTGGGAAGAGATCATTAGCTTGAGCATCACCCTCTAATCTTTTTTTAAGCATTTCATAATAAGACAGAGACCAGCTTGTGTCCACTGAGAGCCACTTTGAAGCTCGCAAGATTAAAGTCCTCTAAATGACCGCCTTTGGTCCTAAGCACGGATGTCTACCCTTTTAATCAGACATCAGTCCTCATCGCTCCCCTGTTTCCTTGACACCAGTCACACTAGCGATGCAGAACCTCTCCAAATCTGCTGGCCAATTACAAGGGACAAGAAAAAGATGAAAGCCCTATTACCGCCCTGTCCTCGGCCATACGTCGGACCAATTAACGTGAGTGTGGACAAAATAACACAAGGGGGAGGATGCTCTTCCTCTCCTGGTCAAGTCGAAGGCATGAACACAGGGAACAGTCAGCGTTGTGTGAAGGCAGCAACAGGACAGACACGGGACAGTTAATTGATCTTCATTACGTTAATTATGGTGGAAAAGTGGAGCGTGGAATGAAAAACGGGTCACACTGCTGTACAGTTCTGCCCGGACGTTCCCCTGTTAAGCTTTGTGACGACCTTGAAACTACAGTCCTGGCAAGTGGTGACACGGCTTCAGTGACAGAGTGTGTGTTTGGCCTGTTTTCACCACACTTTTAAATCCTCAGCAGGCTGATGAGTTTCCGCTGCCTTGTGGATGCATTTTGTCACCTTTCTCACATTCTAGAATCTGAGCCTCTGTTTTGTGTTTAACGTACCATCTTAGCGAATCAAACTCCAAAAAGAAAAACCAGCATGCAAGGTTTTTCCAAGAATTACTGTGCGTGCGTGAGTGTGTGTGTGTGTGTGTGTGTGTGTGTGATTTCCCCCTGTCCACCCCAGTGCATGGATGGCTGCACTGTCAGCAAGCCTGGCTCTGCCCTTGCATTTAAATAAACACCATCTGAGTTGGCTGGATGCGTATATTATCTGTCAGGAAGCTGCCACCCAGTGATCTCGGGGACTTTGACCTCTGTCCCCGGGGAGCAGCTGACGGGACGTTGCGGTGACAGGGTGTCTTCCCTGTCGATCTGCCCGCTGATACGCCTTACACCCTTGTCCCGCTTGACTCGCGACTCAAACGGCTTGCCTGTCTCCCCATGCATTGGAAATGAGCCGCGGGTGCCTTACAGGATGCAATGAATAGTAGCGAGGATAGGATAAACACGAGCTTCGAAGACGTCTGTCATGAAGATTGATGGTTCCCTGGAATTTTTGTTGTCGTCTTGTCAGTACTATAAACTTTTCCCTGCTGAATAATTGAGTCCTTCAGCTGAAGAGCCGTGTCAATCTCTTTTTTTAAGATTATGCTGAGGCACTTGTACTTTTTTTAGGAGCGTAACTCAGTCTGAGCTGTGGCAGTAAATCTGAGGTTTGCGTGAATAAATAAAGCCGCGATAGCGCATTTCCTGCTGGTAATACAACGTGCATGTGATTAGGGTTAACGGGGTTCACAGGGTTAAAGGCACAAAGTCATTTTAGGGTTGGTCTTCATTTAGCACATATCCCGATTGTATTCAAACACCCTCACTTGTTGCTGCTGGCCTGGAAAATGTAAATATAACCCAGCTGTCTGTCACCACTGCCTACCTGCGATCTCATCAAACGAGTTGTCACAGCCAATTTTCACATGTGGAAAATTACTTCTCTGCATGCGTGAAACAAACCCTGTAATATATCTCACATGCCACGATGGAAGGTCTGATTCTGTCACAGGTTACTAATTATGACAGCCCATCTTATCATCTCGCTTTTACCACCACCACTTGAGACATCTAGCTTACAAGATGAAGCACACCTACTGTCCTCTTCTGTTCTTCCTAAAGCCAATTAGGTACAAAGTTACAACAAAGAAAAGTTGTTCCTAAGCAAATTTTAATTAGATCTACCACTGTAGGCAAGAAAAGAGTTAATTGGTTGTTAAATTGCATAGGTTATGCTGTGAATAAGCTTTCCCTCTGCACCGTGCACCTACATACGACTGTGTGAAACATAATGCTGTTTATTTAATTTGGAAATGTGTAAATGAACCCTGAGCTCCCAAATGCAATTACCTTTACTTTAACAAGGTTTTTGCTTTTGTATACTGAAACATTAAGATATATTTTTGCTCACTCAACTTGCTCTGATGAACTCGAATATGCAGTGCGTTCATTTGTTTATGCGTGTGTGATGGAGATGGAGCGCAGCGCTGCATCAAGCCCTGCCAAACTCTGCCCACCTCCCACGAAGCGCAGTGCTATAATTAAAAATTGTTGTTCTCGCTCTTGTTCTAACTTTCTTCTTGCTCAGAGAGGAAAACTCGTGTTACAGTAAACAACTTTGAGCTTTCTTCGCTGTAGCTGTTCAACACAACAGCTATAATCCACACTGATCACCATCCAAATAAAAATCGTTGACCAGTGAAGTGAGCAACAGTGTAACATCGTCTCATTACAATACAATGTTCTGCTCCGTAAGCTTGGGTGTTGCTGTTTGTGTAGATGATACTTTTGATCACTTTGACTTTTTTATTTTAAAGTGCTTCCAAATGGAAGTTTAGATTAAACCATGGTTGTGTACACAAATTGCACAAATTGCATTACATGTATTTCTACCCAAGCACATCAAGTCTTCAGACAAAGCACATCTTTGTTGGTGTTAGCAAACAGGATCAAGAAGTACTCATTACACCAGCACAGCAGCAGACCCTTGAAATAAAAACGCGGGCACAACACAGCAAAGACCCATTACAGGCAAATAAATCAAATTCGGCTTATGGTAAAATAATGCTGAAGCTATGGGGTACCGATGAGGTAATTTCCCTTTTCTTCAATTTTATGTGTCGACAATTACAGTTAATATGATAGCCAATATATAAACCCACTTCCAAAGCAGCTTGACTGGTGTGCATAATATAAAAATGTAAGAAAAAAAGCAGAATGAAATGATTTGTGAATTTCATAGAGCCATATTTTGTTCACAATAGAACACAGAAAACAACTGAGAAAATGTAGCATTTTGAATTTGATGGCAGCAACACATCGCCCGGAATCTGGGACAACAAAAGGCTGAAACGTAAGTTGTGCTAAAAACAACAGCAAGAGGAATGTTTTGTAACTAGTTAGGCTAACTGCCAGCAGGTGAGTAACATGATTGGGGGTATAAAAAGAATCTTGGAGAGGCAGAAAAGTTCGCCAATCTGCAAAAAAAAGGTGTCATCGAAAGATTCAAACATTGGGAAGAAATCTTTGTGTGCAAGGGACAAGGTTAAATATCAATATCGAATGCCCACAATCTTCCAGTTCTTAAAACATTAATAATTAAAGCTTAAAAAACAGGCAAGATTTTAATGTCATGGAAGTTCTGTTGTTGCAATCACTGCACAGGCTCAGCAAAACTTACAGAACACAGTTTGCTGTGCTATCCACACATAGAAATGCAAAAGAAGAAGCCATATATGAACACACTTCCTGGGGCTGCATTAGTTCCTATGGAAGCTTGTAAATCTGAAAAGGCACAACAGCATGGCTCTGTTGTAGAAGAGTCCAAGTGCTGAACATTCTGCCTGCAATCCAGACCTTTCACCAACTCAAAACATTTGGTACACCATAAAACATGGTAGCAACTCAGTACACTTAGACATAGTCCAAACCACCTGTTGAAGTTCAAACCGAGCACTGAAGTAGATGTGCTTCAAACAAGTGCCACTCCTGTCAGCTAACAGGAAACTGAGGCTGCTGTTCAAGTGAGCTCACCAAAATTGGACAATAGAAGACAAATAAATATTGCCTGGTGAGTCACAATTTCTGCTGTGATGTTCAGATGGTATGCTTAGAATCTGGCATAAACAACATGAAAGAATGGATCCATCTTGCTGTGTATGAACCACTCAGGTGGGTGGTGTAATGATGGGGAATATTTTCTCCTGGCACATTTTGTTCCCTTCAGTACCAGCTAAGTGTCATTTAAATGAAACAGCCTGTCTGTTGCTGTTGCTGGCCAGGCTCATCCCTTTATGACCAACGTCCACCAATTTTCTGATGTCACAAAGCTCAAATCATGTTAAAGCTACAATGCTGCCTGGTCAGAGTTCAATTCATCTAAAACTGGTTTCTTGAACATGACAATGAGTTGTATTCAAATGGCCACCACAGCAACTAGTTACATCAACTTGCTGAATCTATGCCATGAAGAACTGAGGCAGCTCTTAAGGCAAAAGAGGGTCCAGTCCAGTATTAGCAAGGCGTACGTAATGAATTGTCCTGTGAGCATATGCGTTTGCATATATAAATGAATCATGCAAACTGATTTTCTAAGTAGATAATTGATACCAAAAAAGCTTATCTTACTTTGTGTAATGATATGGCTGTGATGGTTATTGCTAGAACTGTTAACTTAGCTGGAATGCTAAGAGGAGACGTTTGCAGAACAAGGCATAACTATTGCAGGCAGTCGTCTCAAGGCTGAGATTGCAGCACCAAAGCTCTGCGTCCATCCTGTACTCCTTCACTGAGTCCTCACCTTGAATCTCTAGAACAAAGCCCTCCATATTTAAGCTCCTTAGTTATGCTGGCATTTAATGTAACAGAGCAGAACTTAAAGGCTGTGGAAAATAGTCGCGCAACACATGATATATACTGCAGAGTTTCCAGTGTTTTGAGATTGTTTCACTAAGGCATCTATTACATAAATACTTATAATATTTTTTATAAAATACACTAGTTTGTATGTGCACATGACACAGTTATAGCAACTTAATTATCATGTTGTTTACTCGAGTCTTAAAGGAAATAATGTTTTACTTTTGTCTTTATACAGATTTCAGGTTTAGACAGCAAATTTGTTTTTAATCAGGCAGCCCTTCTCTGAATGAGTTTTTATCAGAGAATACCTGTCCCAGTCTCCACAGTCTCAATCATTTCACCCTAATGAAAACACAATTTTCCTTCTTTAGTTCTTTGGTCCTTCTTTAGTTTGGCCTATATTTATATATTAGTGCATTGTTAGAAGATCAACCAACCTTGTTTTGTGTGGGTTTTTTTATTTGTTTTAATTGAATCATGCAAATTTGAGACTGATTCCTTTGCCTCTTTAAAGACAATACTTAATGTCAGTTCATAAAACCTGTGCACAGTGCTTTGTGAAACAAAAAAAGGGGACTGAAAAAAAACTTCCTTTTAACAGAGAGAAACCTCAGAGGGAACCTGGCTCAGGGAGGATAGCCATCTGTGTCAAACTGCTGCAGTGAGAGAAAAGCAAGGAAAAGAAAAGAATAAGATACAATTTAACACTGGCTTCCAGGTTAATAATTAAGTCTACTCACTGTAGTATTAATTTGGTTGAGACATCTCTTTGCAAACAACTTACAGACACGCTGTTTGTGGTTGTCTTCTAATTAAATTTGCAATTCATCATGGATATTGTGGGCAATGTCAAAAACACCCCGAGATTTTTTGTATGCAGAATATTAGGACATAATTATTATTTTTAAAAAGACATTTAAACTGAGATGAGTTAAAACAAAGAACAGAAACACTGCACGTGAATTTGTTTCACCTTCAACACTGGTTACGCTAACTAAGCAGTTATGATACAACTAATGCTAAGAGTTGGTAACCGGTAGATTGAATAGTGCACTTTAGGGTGTCCAGTACATTGCAAAGTAACATGCTATGCGTCTTAGGTTAGAGACGTTTGACTGAACTCATTTGTTTGACAGTGTTATATTTAAATTGCTGTCTGTTTTAGAAAACCTTGTATGCACAATTAAAACTATCGTATTTCAAGTGTGGTCTGCATGACTTTAACTTTTATCTGTGATAAGACCTGACACCTCTTTATGGGCTGTCTTGATTATAAGAAATAATTCAATTGAAATTTTAATTTCTGTGCCGATGTCCTATATGGTAACCATTCTTTACAAAGATTTTGAAATGCAAGGGAATGACACACAAATCTCTTGACCTTTGATTTCTGAGTTCAAGACTTGGTAGTTATTTTCTGGGACAGTTAAATGTTAATTTTTCACAGAAATGAATTTAAGACTTTTGAAATTTGCAAGAGACAATATCCAGGACTAAAAATGTCTAACTTACTTTCTGCTGTTTTCTAATTATATGACTTGTAGCTTACACAGGATGGGTTTCAGTCATGTCTACATCACATACTGTCACAAATACTGACACTGCTCTTTGTTTATGCTTTAGATAAATGATTTACAGACACTGCCTTATGGTAAAATGCCACTTACCTGCAGGTGACAGAAAAAAGACGCATGCATTATATCACATTCAAAACGGTCGGTGCAAAAAGTTGAAAAGATCTGCAAAACGCAAATCAGTGCATTTCCCCCTCATTTCAGAAATGTTCTGTGAAAACTCAACATCTGTAGTATCGCAAGTAAAAGATGAGTTGCTGAAGAAGTGGACGCCTTCTTACAGGGGATCAACAGCAAAATAAGCTGACTGTAAATGAGTCATGAAGCTAAATATTGTACATGTGTGAATTAACTACTCCAACCCATTATTGACATTAAACGTAAAGTGCAGTTAGAATTTCTTATTTTTACAGTTATTTACCAAATAATTTTTTTAATGAATGAATAAATATAAATCACTAATAGAATGAATATAAATGCAAAGCACTTCATGAAAATCTACTAGATTTATGTTGATCATGCAGTTGAATCATACGTTTATCATAAATATGCCCAAATTTAAAATTATCAGCTAAAAATGAAATGTTTTAATTTAAATGTACCTTAGTTTTGTCATACAAAGCGTGATTGTCCAACAGCATTCGCCGCTCCATTCGAGCAAACCTCCTCAGGTCTCTCTCAAACTGCTGTGAAAGGAAGAATCGATAGTCTGAAATTAAATACCTATTTTCCTTGTCAGCCATATGACTTTAAAAGGAAACAGCGATGTCTAAATGCATTTTGTATTCCTGGAGGACTTCTATGCCTTTTCATTATTGTTATTAGCAAGATGGTTTTAGGATATGAGACTTTGCTGATATGAAATCATATTTTCATCATGTACACTTGGCCTTAGATACCAAATTGTGGTTTCAAATTGTGGTTCAAGCACTTCTAAGATGTACTATAGCCCATAGCCAAAGGGTTCTCAAAAACTATTATCTATAAAAAATAAGCTTGATTAAAATGTGCATATATATATATGTATGTGTGCGTGCGTGCGTGCATGTGTGTGTGTGTATCAAGCATTGTGTCCATTACTTTCTATGCTAAAGCCAGTCAGTTCTCAGAGTGTGCTTCTGCACAGCATGAGTTCAAATCAGGTGAAGCACTGCTGTGAATATGAGGGGATCCTTTTTTCTGCCCTGTAAGAGATCCTTGGCCCCCAATAGTTTGAGAACTGTGAGAACTGTGGGTCTTAAAAGTAATTAATTATGTCTCCTTAGAACCAGTTTCAAAATGAACTCCCTGTTTGGCAAACAAGGTCTTCCTTTGACTTTGTCTTGTTCTTTTGTTCAAGAAACATTTTACTACACGGCCTTGGCACGTGTCAGAATTGACCGTGACACTGAATAACTACTAGTACATTTTTTTCTACTCACACCTTCTTCCTGCAGCTACCTAACTTTCATTCACTCTCTATAATCCTTCTTACCCTGGAGCCGCTCCAGCCAAGAAGAGTAAAGGCGTAGCGATCCACAGGTGGAGATACCAAGTCCACGCGTACAGCCCTCCAGCCTCTCCTGTCTTCCTCAGCAGTTTGGAGACCTCCCTCTACTTGGCTGTCCTCCAGACGCAGGATCAGGAAACACTTTGCAAAGTGGTCCATGGCCTCAAACCTGTGGCTGGGAAGCTTCGACTCATCAAAAGTAGAGGCCTGGTATTCACAGTAGAGAAGAATGCCCTGTAGAAAATAAAATAAGGATGTGTTCACCGGTCTTTTCCATCTGCTTCTCAAAGATACAAAACAGTTTATAAAATGTCATCTGTAATATCTTAATATGTTGACCCGGGCTTCAGAGCAACCAACACGTGCAAGCAATGTCTAAGATGCATCGCTTGCACATAAAGTATTATTCTAAATAATCTGATGATTAGATGTGCGGGATAATTCTGGTTTATTTCATACAGAAATCTTAATCTAGAAATATTTTGCATAAAATAATATTAGCATGATCTATAGAACCACAATGGCCACATTAATGGAACATTCACTGAAGTGAAAGAAACCGAACTATTAAAAACTCTAAGACTGACATAAGAATGTAACATTTGTAGTATTTTGTCCCCTTAGTCCTAATACAAAGCCACATTCTTGTCAACCAGAATAATATCTTGTCAGCATTGCAGTAATTAAGACGCACGGACATAAAAGCCTCCATTATTATGTGTTCCGCTGACTGGCACGAGCTATCGAATTTTGTAATTTGTATTTTAAAAAGACTCAATTACTAGAATCCTGTTCAGTGTTTAAACCTGGATCAAAAAGCACAATTAGAGTGAAATGCTTCAATTCACGGTGAAATGTTTTTTTCTTAATAACCAACAGATTTTTTTTCCCCGTGCAAACTTCTCTGTTAATTTAGATAAGCTGGAGAGTTTTCTAATATCTTTGCCAAAAAACGTTTCAATTTGTGTTGATATAATTTGGTAAAATATTTCATTGGAAGATTTTGCTGGATATTCTCAGTGTAGCATTGACAGCAGTAATCGCATCCCTGTCTTACCAAGAATTGAGTCTTTAAGCATACTGAAGCTATGAAGAGAGCCAGGTCTCGTTCCCAACTCTTCAAATAAAGATATCAGATCGGGAATTTGATGTGACATTTTCCTCATTCGGTATTATTTAGCTTAAAGAGTTCCATATTGCGCATTGACCAAACTCTTTTATTTTTTCAATGCTTTACCGCCACCATATCTCTGATATTATCAAAATGGTTCAGCACAGGGTGAGTGAAGTAGTTCTCTCTGAAATCTGAATGAAATTCTAACAAAAAGTATTGCTTTACATGAACGACTTGCTTCAGAACCTGATTCTTCATAAAAGGCTGCTTAGACACAGGCCTGAGGGTATTGAAAAAGACTGAGTCATGGTAATGTCTCTTTAAGCAGTGCTGGATTTTTGCTCTTCTTAAAATAGTGAGCTGAGGAATGAGTACATTTTTCTTGACATGACAAATTGCTGCATGCTCACACTTGATGTAAATTTCATACACAAGTGTTGAAGAATATAGATGATAGCCATGTGATAAACTGATGGCCAGAGAATAAGAGTTAATATTCAAAATGACTGAAGGGTCATTCACAAGAATTATTAGTAGTGAAACTTGCACACAATGATCACCTAATGGGTCTTCACCTAAACTGTGGTCAATGTCAGGGTCGCATTTGTCATTTTAAGGGAAGTAACCTATGAACTCCTGATTTGTTAAGTGTCTGTTGGACAGGCTAAACATTTCTGTGCAGACCGAATTATTAAAAATTGTATGGCTCATAAATTTAGCAAAAATATATAGGGTCCCCATAGAAGGAAGGACTAATCGTAATGACTTTGGTGAGCTCTCCTGTACCATCACATCCATTAATCAAGCCAAGATAGGGAAACAAAAAATACATAAGAAGCAAGAATCATCCCGCTGACCTTTACAAAACCACATGAAAAGGCATGCAAAACACATAAAGTTTCCTGACTTGAAACATTATGTTCTTAAAGTGGTACACCTTTGTGTTTCATGTTTCACAGTTTCTTGCCAGCAATGTAAAGATTTAAAATTGCCCCATCAGATTAGCTTACTTTCACATCAAGACAGCAGTGATTGAAAGAAAATATTTCTTACCTGGAACTTAAATCAGAGTTAATAATTAAATGTTAAGCATTAACCCACATAGCAAAATTGGTATGGCCCGGATCTGGCCCACACAATGTGCTTACACATGGCCCACATACCGCAAAGAATGACGGCCCTTTGGTGGCCCAGATCTGGTTTGCCAGAGGTGGTCCACACATGGGCCAGCACAAGGCCAGTTGCAGACACACTGGTGGTCCTGTGCTGGCCCATGTGTAACCTCTGGCAAACCAGATTTGGGCCACCAAAGGGCCGTCATTCTTTGCGGTATGTGGGCCATGTGTAAGTTGTGTGCAGCCACGGGCCAGTTGCAGACACACTGCTGGCCCAGAACAGTTTCAGCTCTGGCCCCAGATGTCAGCCTAATGTGTACCTTAATCAAGCCATGGAATAGCAACATGTGCCGGAACATGATAGTGCAAAAGTAACATGAGGAAACTCTGTTCAGACAGTGAATGGACTGATTCTTATATAGCGCTTTTCTACTCTCATGGATTATTCATTATTATTAAGTGCTCTACACAACATGCCACAGTCACCCAATCACACACTTTCTCTAACTTGAGTGCTTCCTAACTACATTCATACACATTCACACTCTTGAGATGTAGACGGGAGGAGCCAGGGATTGAACCACTCATAAGCTACAGCCACCCAGTGCTAAACATGAGTAAACCCTCACTAGGTTTTGGATAAAGTGTACATTCACAAACCTGTCAAACCTGCATTTGAAAGTTGGCTACCATAGCAGTATAGTATTGCAACATGGCATTTGGGTCTTCTAACTAAAATAAAAATAGGAACATAAATAGTGCCATCATTGCCAGACCTGACCCACATTTGGTTGACATACACCCTGCCATGACACCAGTCAGTCAGAAGTGCCAGCTTGATGCCGGATCTGGGCCAGACCTGTTTTCTATGAGCCTGGGCCACATAAAACAAACCACAGTCGGGCCATATGTGGCATGTCATCACATAAACAGCGCCATCTATGCCAGGCCTGGCCCATATCTGGATGACATACCACTTACATTGCCAGAAGTCAGCCAGCAGGGCCGGTTTGACACCAGATCCGGGCCAGACCTGTCTGCTATGTGGGAAATATGTCTGTTTTAAATAATCTAATAGAACGGACTGAAATGACAATTTAAAACCAATTTGGTAAAGGGTGTGAAGTACAGTGATTCTATGGTTTTGAGCAAACTAATTTAAGGTTTTAATGGACAGAATGCCATGAACATTGGTATAGTCATTCACAATTTCCTTAAATTAAATGTAAATGCCTCTGAGATTTTCTGACTTCTGATGCCAGCGTGATGAGTTAGAAGTTACGTGTAATTTCCGTTCAGAAACTGTAAAACGATTCACATCAGTGTGATCTTTACACCCACTAAAGATCGCCATTTATTGTGATGGTGTTAGCAACATTATCATGTAGTGTCAAATGTTGTGCTGAGGCATAGTCTCACAGGGCTTAGACCAAGTCAAATAGCAGCCAAAGGACACATTTGGCCCCAAAAACAGAATTCATTGGTTCAGTGGTTACAATTTGATGGATTACCCTTTTCATACATCTTCTATGGATTTAAAATATACTCATAATACTGGAACATTTAAAAATGAATAACTAATTTCCATTAGAAACATTAAGTAGTGGCAGTTTAGCACAAATAAATGGCATAACTGGGAAAATCCTGAAAACCTGAGGTGCCCATCTACACTAGTTCTCTAAGTACCTTCTAGGTGTCCTACTTAGGGAAAAGTTCATTCAAGGCACATTCTTGATGCATTTGGGATGCTAGCATCACATGTTGATTGTCTGTTTTTGTTGTTGATCTGAATAGTTACATATCAAATGTTTAAAAATCTCAAAAGGAAAAGAAACAGAACTCTAAATCTGTATAATCTGATGTTAGACGAAATCCTGAGAAATTGGTTGTCATTGTTAAAAGAAATAAAACACTGCATCATCACCAAGCCTGTAAAGCTTCTTCTTTCAGTCTTTTGTTCCTGCTTTTAAATATTTACATAGATTTATTAAAATGTATACTGTACAATCAAAACAAAGCACTGACTTTGAGTTGTGGTAATCCATCAGGTTAAAACTCATAAAATAATTAGAGAATGAAATATGTCTACTGGTTAAACTGAGAGTCTTAGTGTGAAAGTCTCAACTGTTTCAATAAAGCTCTAAAAAGTAGCTCTAGAAGGTAACAGTGGTCGTGAATGTGCACACAGGCTTTCATCAGTAAAGCTGTGAATACCAGGGAAAGAACTCGGGCCAGTGTGTGAGCATGTTTTCAGACTTGTCATGGGCCTAGAGAGTGCTAAAAAAGGGGGGATGGATGAGTGTAAGACCCAATAGAGAAACAAGCTTTCAGTCAGCAATAGTAGATGGCTGGAGCCCATTCTCTGGTAAATGGCTCCACTCCTTAGATAATGAAAATCTCTGCCAAGTAAGATGTCAGTGCGTTGAAGAGAGAGGAGAGAGGATCACTGATGAGAAACAAAGCCATAAGAGTAGAGGAGAGTGAAATGGAGTGAGTGCATGAGGGTTGGAGAAAAACGAGTAGATAGGGGAAAGAAAGAGAGGTAAAAGACAGATAGTCCATGAATTGATTTCCCGGGACCTCGCCCTGGCCGATTTCGCTTCTCCCTGGGTGTAGCAGTGTTAAGGCGATTAAGATTACAAATTGTCAATTTAATTCCAGCACCCAGAGTAATTGTTGGGATACTACTCTCCTCTCACTGGCCATAAATTTGCTTCACTCTCCTTAAAGAGCAATAATTGGGGAAGAGAGTGCAGTGAGCAGCCACTCTGCCTGTCCAACTGATGACTGAGGTTAATCACGAAACATTAAACACCTTGTCAGCATAGCCCAGATAGCCGTTACTAAACAATCCTGCCTGACCGCCGAACGGCACGAGTTATCAGACGAGGACAGCTCTCCCCACGGGGGCCACCGAGATGAAGGGCACTGAGGTATCTTAGGTGGTGACACACCAGGGAGCAGATTTCAAAGAAATCACCCTTTTCCTCTAATTATCTTTAGGAGTGAGCTCATGTGTTGTGCAACTGCAGGCAAAAAAAATCTACGATGTCACCCGCTGCTGCACCCCTGGACCGCTCTCCCTGTGCAATTACAGATAACCGTTCGCCTTCTAATAAAAGGCACGGACAGGAAAGTTCCCTTTCCATTTAGTAATAGCTTAGCTACAGGCAGTGACAGTTCTCACTTGGATAATGAGGGCAGAATGACAGCATAAAAGCACTTAAATACTGACTAATCTGAAATTAAAATCCCCCTGAGCCACACACTTGAGACGAGCTGTGGGAGAACGTCTGCAGCGCATCTGATTCAGGAGGCCGCAAATGTAGGTCACTGATTCCGACCCCTCCTGAAAAAAGAATCTTTTTTCTCCAGCCTTGAATCACGCTGATGCCTTCAGAGAAAGCATTAATGAGCTATGGTGACAGTTGCACAGACCATTAAGTACCTGAATGCGGATGCCCTTCGCCGGATGAGGTTTGCGGCCCTGCTGCCTACACACATGCAGTACAGTACAGCGGCGCTGATTTCTCTCACTCTCTCCCTTTTCAGCCTGACACGCAGACACACACAAATCCAACATAAAAACAGGATGTCATGAAGTTCCCCGTCTCAGCATCGCCGGGGGCTGTTTAGCCCAATAGCGCTCTGTAATCATCTCCTACACAGCAGGTACTGTCAGCGAGCATCTGAGAGTAAGCTTATTCCACCAGAACTGTTTACAGAGGGAATTACAGAGGAGGACAGCAGGGAGATAATCTTTCCCCTGAAAGCTTTTGCCTCCGAGCACTGGGTGGAGGGGGGTTCAAGTGAACATGACTTTTGAAATTGTGATCAGAAGGTTGAGTGTTTTTCTTATTTGATTATTTACACCAGGTATTTTCTTGAGAGTGTGATGAGTGGACGCAGAAGCCACCTGCATCCAGAGGACAGCAGCATCCTTATCGGGCACACTCTGATCTCATCTTGCATTCTTTCTGACTCGCAAAAAAGAGACATCAAAACCTGCCTTCAAGTTGCAGATTAGCGTGTTAGCCAGGACCATCTGAAATGCACTTTGACTTTGATACAGGGCCTCGCCAGAATGAAAGAAACTGATTTGTGAAATGAAAGCAAAGCGGTTTGTTCGTCTGTCCGCATGTGCGTCCTCTTAGTGTCAGTCGGAGGAGCCATTACTGCTCCAATTTTATTTAGATCTCAAAGTGACTAAGCCTCCGTGACTGCCGAATAACCTCAGCCGTATGGGCAGCTCTGTCTGAATCACTGATTCAGCCACAGGGAAAACTCTCCAATTACCAAGCATGCTGACCAAACACAGAACAATAAAGCCTTAGTAGAATGGCACCATAATGACTGCAATGCATGCAGACCTCAGCCTTCGCAAAGCAGTGCTTAAACCGTATTTAGAGACAGAGATGATAGATGGACGGAGGATGAGGCATGGCCCTCTCCGTCTCTTCGTCGCTATAGCCGGGGCCAAGCTGAATCTCATCTGTCTGCCACAGAAGCTGGTGGCTGACCTTGCTTCTGCCCCCAAGTTATGCTTTCAGAATTTCAGCACTAGAAGGGGGGTGGGCGATGAGGGGGGGAGGAAAAAAAATGATGAACCCCTTTTTACAAGGACGTTTGGAGATGGATGTATTTTTAACTCCCTTCAGGCTGTGGAGGGGTGCTGGATGAAGGGGGGATGGGTTGGGTTCCAGGGGCTGCCTATTATATTAGGCCTGAGTGAAGACATGTCTGCCCCCAGGGGCTCGATTGCAGATGACAAGGTTACACGACTTAGAGTCAACCTCTGCTACCTCCACTTAATCACTGTCTCTTGTGTCCTCGTCCCTCCAGACGGTCCCCTCTCCATCCCCATTCTGCCCACCCTGCTGAGAAGAAAGCTTCCGGTCTTATCACGCCGTCCCTTCTTGGCTTTCTAAAGCCTTTTCTAACACCTGCCCTTACCTGCCTAATTCACTGTCTCACATCCATTCTGCCTCCCTATCCCCGTACATTCGCACATCCTTTCACACCTTCACCTCGCTGCCTCTGCCTATAGTGGATTTAAGTGGCTGCAAGTGGTGAGAGCTCCGCGCGATAACATGCAATAAGTAGGAGGTAATTATCGTCAGGATGGACCTCTGAAGGAGTGCAGAGATGCGGAGGTGGGGATGGAGGAGGGTTGGAGGGTTTGGAAGGGTTTATTTTTAAACCCCAGCGATGTCAAAAAAGAAGCCAGTGGCTAGACTAGACTAGACTAGGCAGCGTGATTCTGCTCTTTATCAAACACTCATCTCTTTTTCATGACCCTCTTCAACTATGCATTTATGCAAGGTTGAAGACAGTGTTGACAAAGAAAAGTCCTTCCACATCCACATTTTCTTGTGCCGCCCGTTTTTATCTAACCAGTCTAACAAACACTGTCCATGTTGGCCTTTTACAGATCAAGTTTTTCTGTTGCATGTGTCACCCTGCTCAGAGGAGAGGTATCTGCCTGCAATTATACTAATAGGGACTTTTTAGCAAGCAGCACTGAAGGGAGGCATAATGACTGGGATGTCATTTAGTCCTGTTAGTAGGAAATGTTTTCTTGGTGTTTTCATGGGCAGTGTCTCTTTGTTGGGGAGTATCAGACAAAACAGCAAACCATGCAATTCAGCTAACTCAGCTTCATGTACAGCCACTGAGAAGACTACAGTATGTACTTGACATGATTTTTAAACCAAGACAGAATACCACGAATTTCTTTCATTTTCAGCTCAATAGACTTAATGTATGTGTTTTTGGCGGGGGATAAAAAACAATAACATGTTTGACTTTTATGCTTCAAACCAGCAGCAATCTCTGGGGTTGACCAGAATATAGCATTAAGGAAATGCCAAAACCTGCAGTTCCTTTAATGGCCACTTGAGGCTGACTCCAAAGGTGAATCAGTCACCTTCGACTCAGTGCTATTGTGCCTAGCTAAACAGTATTAAAACCATGTTTACAGCTGAGTACAAGTATACAGTTGATTGAATGACTGAAAGTTAAGCACACAAAAACATATCTCCAGCTGAAACTAGCTGCGTTTTCCGAGCTAAAAGGATAAAGCAGCCAAGTTCCAAAGAAAAACTTGAAAAGGCTTCAGAGCTATTGCTCAACACCACTTTTAAAAAAATTATGAGTCTGGCTCATTGGAAGCAAAATATGAAGGAATGAGAAGTGGTTTTAAACTTGTACTGTACGTGCATCGGTTTATAAATCCAAGCTTGCACACCAAGCTAGCTTGTTTTCACTGCTTACTTACCACTTCACCCTCTTCCCCAAATAAAATCAATTCTGGCTCCAAAAGAAGAACTTTGCAGCAGCAAGAGGACAGGGCTTTGGTTTAATTAGTAACTTTCACCCAATAAATTTGGAAATGAGGCAAGAAAAGGAAAAGTCCAGTCTTAGGAAGAGTCAAAAGTGATAGAAACAACATGAAAACAAGTGACACTCTCAGATATGTACAGACTGGAGAGAGCTTCAGAATCCCGCAAGGACACTTGTTAAATCTGTTAGATCAGTGAGAAACAACACCTGTGTTTATTGGCCTCGTATAATCAGGTGTTTTAAAATAATCTGGCCCTTGTGACATCGGCGCAGTGAGGCGAGATGTGGGAGAAGTTATTAATGTGAGTCACAGAATGTTTTAAAAATGTCTTCTTGTGTTAATAGTTTTATTCAAGACTGTTAGGTTAGTAAAAATCTCATGTGTCTCTTGGCACCGTGACTTTTCACAGTTTCTAACTAGGCCACTAGAGAAAGTTAGGAACTATAGCTTTAAAGCCTGCTGCTCTTCAATAATCACGAATCACAAGGACATTATTCATGGATGAAAAAAAAAGTTTTCCATCACATTTGAATTTTATTCCTGTTTCCCAGAGTTATCTAACTATGTATCCAATCTGTTGAGCAGTTCCATAACTGAATGAACTAGTAGACGGTGAATAAACCTGGCCTACTTCATTGATTTCCTCCTCCCATGCACAGAATAAAAACTTCAAAACTAGAGGAGGTAGGTGTAATACTGCATACGTCTATCTATAATTTAAACACCCTGGATATTTGTTTCAATTGTTGTGCTTAACACCCCAGTTTCATGTAATTGCAAATGTCTTTTATGCAACAAGTTGAAGTAGAGCACTTCTGGAACCCACTGACATTTGTCACATTATCATGATATTAGCAGCAAATAATTGTTGTCATTTGAGTACAGTCAATAATTAAATCACTGTGTTTATGTAAACATAATCCGACATTAACATTGTGTCTCTCTGTTTTATCTCTTGTTCGTATATTTTCTCACTCTGCTTACAGTCACTGTCTGTTTCTCTGTCTCTCTTTCTTCTCCCCTCTCAGCCACTTCTCATTTTTTTTGCCCATTTTCCATTAAAGGCTCCATTTTCCACCATGGGGCTTCCAGAGCTGACCGTGGTCCTTGAAAGCCCTAAAAGAAGTTCTTAATGTAACTGCTAAATTGTACTTTTTTGTTCCTAGAATCACTCACATCTTCCAAATCTCTTTTCATTGCAGGCAACTAAATAACTCCTTTCTCTCTAATTTTCACAAAAAAAAAAAAGGAAGCTGTGTTTCCAAGGACACAGCTCTGAATCATGAAAAATTGTCCAACTCCTTTAAGTGATTTAGTTTTGAATCATGCTGAAAACTTCAGTATCTTACAGTGACCGCGAGTGAAAGACTGGCTTTTGGTTTCAGGAGGTTTTTCAACATATAGTGCAACAGTTATATATATATATATTATGTGCCAGAATATGCATATGTCCCCTCTGTGACTTGACTTATGGTGGTGGAGGGGTCCACAGGAGCTATGTTGTCGGGAGGCTTTTGCCCACTAGTACGGTCTCCCTTGGCAAATTGGTCCTGGGTGAGGGACCAGACAAAGAGTGATTCAAAAACCCCTATGAGTGAAAGATCTAGGGAACAGTTCACCCTGCCCACAATAGAGATAGGGTTAGATGGGATGGTCTATTTATTTCACAAACTGCTGATCTACCTTGATTTTTCATCTTTAGGATTTACAGAGAATGGTCTGAAAAAGGGAACCTATTCAACAAGCAGGATTTCTCTGGGTGAAAATCCTTTGTTGATGCCAGAGGTCAGAGAGGAATGGCCAGACACCTAAGGTGATAGTTAGGAAACAGTATCTCAAGTAACTAGCATTAACTCATTATAGCCACTTATGCAGAAGAGCATCTCTGCATGCACAACAAATCAAACCTTGAAGCAGTTGGGTTAAAGCAGCAGAAGTAACCGGGACCACTACTGTCATCTACAAGCAGTAGTGAATGAAGGTACAATGGTCCCTGGTCAGAAAGCTCATTTCCTCTCAAACTAGTTTATTAAAAATGGAAATGAGTTCACTGGACTCAAATGACCTCCACAACCATCAGATCCCAATCAAACAGAATTGATGTAGGTCACACAAGCATAGGAATAAAGTCACGGGAAAATGTTCAAATGGGTGCTAAGAATTAGCCCTTTTTTACCCATATTTGAAGATATTCCATTAAATCATGGATCATTCCCAAATGATTATTGAGTAATGATTTATTTTTATTTATAGCATTTTGCTTCATTTTTTTTTAACTTTAGATGAAATAAATTTGTGCTTTTCCTTCAAGAACAACAGCATTAATATGCAACCATTTTGTGCAGTAATATAGCAAAAGGAAATACTACACCCTGTTCACTAGGCTTTGAGGCCTGCTGACAAAATGTAAAGAAGTTCTAATAACTTTAAAATTCAATGAATTTACTAGTTAACCCTCAATGGCATCAATTTTAGTTTTTCAGAGAAAAAAAATATTTCTCCCCTTCTTTTTGGGAGCTTGAGGCTCCTTGTTTATATATGAATCAATAAATTATCCCCTAAATAAATGGTAAATGGACTGCCATTTATATAGCACTTTTCTACTCTACCTGAGCTGAAAGCGCTTTATACAACATGCTGCATTCACCTATTTGCATACATATTCATACAAGCACCTTTTCTACATCTACGTACTTTCTATCTAACATCCAGACTCTCCTGAACACGCTGGGAGCAACTTGGGTTCAGTATCTTGCTACATGGATACTTAATCAGTGGCTGATTTGTATGAATTTTATGAATTAGTTGGGTGTGGTTTTGGTCAAGGAGGTGAGCCACAACCACTCCCAAGTAACAAATCACAAATAGCTGTGTGTGTTGCTGTTTGTGTGTCTGTGTTATCTGCCATACCATGCATTACATATAGGTTTGTATGTGTGATTGTATGTGTTTCTATGTGTCTGAATGTATCTAACTAGTCTGTATGGAACTTTATGAATCAGAGGTGGATGTCACATATCTGTCATTTGGAGTAGTACTGCATCCTGGCACCTTATATCTCCCTTCATGAAGTCTGCTCCAAACTACCGATTCCCACACACACATGAACATGAACATACTATTGCTTCCCCACACACATCACATATGTATAGCCTTTAACTGACCCATAATCTCCTCTGTTCCTCAGACCTGATTCTGGGATCCTTTCATACTCGCTGTCCTCACCAAGGCAGTGACCTTATGACCTTAACTGTTCAATCAAATTCTTTCCTCCCATAAAATGTCCTCGTCCTCACTTCCTGCAACTTTCTGCATGCTTTTCCAGTGCATGATTTGCTTACACATCCCAGGCAACAAACTAACTAGTAAATACATTAAATCAGAATCTGTCTATAAACAACAAAAAATACTTCTTCAGATGTTTTTGAACATGCACAATTTTTAAATATATTTTTGTTTCAATTCAAACATGCATAAAAATGATATTCTTCTCAGCAGTAGATGGCACCTAAAAAGATTGCTCCACCCCTAGGTCAAAAGTCAAACCCTCTGCTACTCATCATTTAACTGAAGACTGAAGTGTTTTATGTCACAAAATAAGTAAATAAATATAATAAAAATTAAGGGACAGTGTAATAAACAAAAATTTGGTTTGTTGCCTGAGGGCAACACCATGCTACACACCATGCCATAGAGGGATAACAGAATTTTAGGAATGTGCAAATTGGTGCGTAAGAAACATATTTTATTCTCAACCTAGATTTTGTGGTGCATCCTTTTTTAATTTAGCAATGTATTGAGCTCCAGTATAACAGTGGGCTTAATATGATCTTATAAGAAGCTTGTTTGTTACTCTTACTGTTATTCTCCATGGTTACGACTGTGGTTATGTTGAACATGGTTGCATTATTTGGTGCACTGATGTTTGTGTGCACCCTAAGCACAGCTCTTTGGGGGGTTTTTCTGTACTTCTTTTTCAGCACTGTTATAGCCTTGAGGGGCTCATCATACCGATTAGGAGAAACCATGCTATAGGCAAAACACAAATAATACAACCGGCTGCAAAATGCAGAGATTACAATTCAAATCTATTTCCAAAGCAGCACAAAAATTCCTGAATATGTTCACAAGGATCGATGGATGTTCACGTTGTGTTAGAGAATGAGCGAACATGTTAAGTTTTTCAGCACTTTGCCTGCTATAGCCTGTCAGTTAAAACAGTCTGATGAGATACACAAATGTAAGCATGAAACAGAACCCACAATATGTGATATCATTGGGTTTATCAGCCACAAAAGCATGGTTTATTAAACCAGATTTTGATAATTCATCTACTACCTGACTATTAAAAACTTTAAGAAACTTGCAGATATGTTTTAAAAATTGCAACATGGAGGACACAATCCATCCTCATTGCAAAAGCATCAGATGCTGCTGTTTCATAAAATCCACTGATGTTTAGATTTGCAAGATATCCTTTGATGTTTAGTTTTGTTGCTATTTGGCTAGACATCTTGGTAACTACATGGTTCCATTTCATCACTGAAACAAATTGGTTAGGGCTGGGAAAACAAGTGGCTGATGTACTGTTCTTTTACCGTGCACACTGAAAAATGATGTCAAATGTGCATCAACATATGACAGCAGTCAGTCCTGAGCAGGGATTCAGATGCAGTAACTTGGATACCAACGCAGGTTATTACTGATGAATTTGTCTTAAGAGACTTTTCACGTGATGTCATATGTGCATTGCTTAAGAGTTGTCCAGCGTAGTGGAAGTGATACAGCCACAGAAAACAGAGAACATTCACCTTCAAAGTAAAACTAAACCTTTTACTTTGAAGGAGTAGTTTCCAAGTGTTTGAGCTCTCCTAGCAACCATAGCAATTGCAAGGAAGTTTTCAACAACTGCTTGGGAAATACACATTTTTCCTAAGCAGCTAATGGTTGCCAGGAGGTCACTGATTGGTCTCTAGGCCTGCATGACTCAGGCTTTAGCAACTGATTTCACAGCAACTGCCATCAAACTCCAACAACAATTTACCAACGGGGGATAAATGTTTTTCCCTCAAGACCAGTGGTTGCCAGATGGTTGCAGACCAGCCTGTAGGCCTGGCTGGCTCCTTATTCTTTTGACCTTACAGCATCACGTTTCCATCATGGCAGACAAGATAACATGTGGTTAGAAATCACATGACTGCAGAACCTGAATTGAGGTATGAATAGTCTCAGCAATCTAGGTTAAGACTTAATATAAGCATAATTGCAGATGTCTGCAATGACGTATGAATCACGGCACCAGAATGTTAAAACAAACAAAAGCCTTCCACATTCTCACATTTCCCACACCGCCGACAGATAGCTGGCTTCAGTATCTCTATTACTCAGCATGCAGCAACAACAAGCACTTGTCTCAGCTGTGTCTATCACTGTTTTGGTGCTGCTCTGGAAACACTTGCCTTGTAGTCTGAACTACCACAAGCACCTTCATGTATTTCCTTGGGAATTTTTGCATTTGCTCATTTTCCCCCCTCAAAGCCAACCTTGCATTGTGCAGTCAATAAAGATGTTTTCTGTATTTGCATGTGCCTCATCATGGTGCAGTGGTGCGAGCTTGCTGTGCCACCATGGCCCAGGATGTAAGGTGGGTTTAATTAAAAAGGGATTGTTTATGAATGCGGGATATAGAAACACAGATGGACACCTAAACCAGTCTCAGTGATTTAACATCAAATGCAAAGCAGTGTTCAAACGTTGCTCTGAACTCCCGCTTATTAAAAATTTAACACACAGGCACTCCACAAACACAGGTTTCAAAAAAAATATTAGCATTGCTTTGTTTAGTCTATTGTTCCTCTCAAGAATATTGGATCTTTGTATTTACTTTAGCCTATAGTGTGTTCATTCAGGATACTAATACTATGCTTTAAGAAAGAACTAAACAACATACTTACTTGCTGCTTTAGTCTATCAATAACGCTGGTGAGAAGCCGCTCCTCCTTCCCCAGTTGTGGTGTGGTCACGATAAAGTCTACATCATGGCCAAAATCCTTCCCCCTGGAGACAAAGACATAGCACAGTTACCCACTCACTGTATCCTGGAAATAATGAAAAGAATTATCTTTTAGTCATAGCGTTTAACTGATGAAAAGGGAGGGTGGCAGACGGTGCTATTAAAAGAACAGGCCAAGCTAATGGCACTGGCTCTTTTTTTTTCATTATTCAAACAAGTAATTTTTTTCCCTTCAGTAGCTAAGTGTAAAAACCCTTTTTGTTGCCTCAGCTGTCAGAGCTTTAACTTTTATGAGAATCATCATTTTCTACTTGGATCGGTGTCATAAAGCGGACCCATATGGACCCTGAATAGGCTTGCACAATGCATTTACTCTGTCAGCACAACTGCACATAAGAGATGTTGCAGTACTGAGTGATTATCAAGTGATTATCTGGCAGAAGAAAAAGCTCTGCATGGAACCGCTGTATGGGCAGAAGATATGTACACAAAAGGCATATCAAAGCTTCTGTCTGGCTCACTGGATCCATAGGCACTTGAGCAGAGGAGCAAGAAAAGCAAAAGCATCCCCATTATTTAATCAGGAGGAGCAAATGTAGTTTTTTTTTCCTACCCTACTTTTCTGTCGCTTGAAAAGTAAATTATCATACACTTCTCTGCAGCGTTTTTATTAGAAGCCTATCCTTTTAAGTCACGGCACAGCAGCGAGTTATTCAGACTAATAAGAGGAAACGCGAGAAATATGCAGAAATCTATTGTAGACTTACTGAAATTTATCCCCGTGTACCCCGCTCAGAGGAACTCGCCCTGCTACAGAAGTGAGCGTCACAACATTTGTTTATCAAAATCTTTTGAATGTCAAATAAGTGTGTTGCACTATGCGTAAATCTGTCACACCCAACCACACTAGGGAAGCCTGATCAAACACTAAGGGCTGTCAGGCTGACTGAGTGACCAAATTTAAACATGTGGACCCAGGCAAACACTGGGATGTTGGCGTCACTGGTCAGTTTGTGTACACTTTGAGCAAACTGTTTTTATTTAGATTTTGTTGTTGGCTTCTTCAGAATACACATGGTTCGGAGTTAGTGCTAAACCAGGGCTTGATGGTGCGAATTCGGCGTGTAGATATTGATCCTCTACCTAATCACATGAGCCAAGGTGTGAAAACTGGTGTAGGTCACAATCAGCCAAGGTTTCGGGTGAACTCACTGTGAAACCTAGCCCCACCCTATCATGTGATTTCCTGAGGTCCATGTCCCTCTTGGGGGTCACTCCCATAGGACTTAAATCTGGAACTCTCCACCATTTGACCCTAGAACTGAAGAAGCTTCTTGGATGAGAGGTGAAACATCTTCAAGCAACTTAAAGAAGTCCAGATGCTTTTCTTTCCAAGCTCCTTAGACTACAATGACCTGGATGACTGAGAACCTTCACAGACATACAGTCCCATATAGTTTTCTAACTCCCAGCTATAGACTGTATTTAAAAGATGGATGTAGCTCCTGTGCATGAAAATCAAATGTTGAAATGTCCTAATTTTCACTTTTTGTAATGGCCAGTAGCAGGTGACGTCAGTGAGAACTGCTGGTTGAGTAGAGCTGTATTGGAAACCTGCTCCTGTGAGCTATGAGTCTACAGTCTCAGTTGCTTGTTTCAATTCTTACTAAATATAACAGGATCGAGGCAAAAAGCAGAATTAAGCAGGGTGTGCTTCACTATGCGACTGACACGTCAGTAGACTGTAAGTGTGCATTATCAACCACAAAGAACCTTTGTGAGGTTTCACAATGAGACTAACCAAAGGGTGTTGTAACAGTGGTGGCACCGTTCCCCTTTGACTAAGCCTTGAGTTCTGGCATTTTTGCCATCTCTATATTATAATTTATTTTTTGTTTGTTTGATTGATTTTTGTTAGCAATAACTCACTGTAATATTAAAATCCAATTTAATTTTGACTAGCAAAAAACTGCCATACAGGACACCGGCCTGTGAAGGGAATCATCTTTCCACGGCAACCTTGTGGCATTCTGAATCTTTCCAGGGGGCTTTATTATTTTCCCACTTGTCAGAGACATAGAGATCAGAGAGCATTTGTTACTCTGATCGCCTGCCTAATCTGAAGGAAACTGTCTCAACTTATTGAACAGGCTATTAATAGGAACTACTAAATTCATATCTTTGGTTATCAAAGTCATACAGTGACCACAGATATGCTGAAGAAGGTTTTGGTTCAAGAATTATTTCAGTTTTAACGCCTTCAGAAATTAGCATCTCCCTCTTGTTTTTGGCTGATTTTTGCTTTCTAAAACCTGGTTGCCTGTTTTCTGTTTGAGGACCACCCACTGTCCGATTTTCATACTTGAAGCTAAAAAACTTTTTCAACAAATTTTCATTATGAGTGAAACTGATTTGATGCACACAGCAGGCGTACAGTTTAACACACATATAGCTTATGTATTATTAGTTACATAAATCGACAGGATAACAGAAGTGTGTGTACAAAAGTAGGAAGTATATTGCTGCCATTCATCAGACAGAAAGAAGACGTGGGATTATATAAGTTTATGCCTGTTTCTGCTCCTTTCAGAACATAAAATTTTAGTTACTTATATAAAGACAATACTATATATTGGGTATTTTGTTGTGTTATATATGTACATTCTATCTATCTAGCAGCCTTTTCACAATGTATATGGGGAGTGCTGGTCTGCATTAGTATATGAGTTGGTGGTAGGTGTCAAAGTAATATCAGAGTGAAAGCCAGGAGCCATAGCTTCCCGGCAGAACTGTGCATCATAATTGGATGATCAATGTTATTCACCTGTAAGTGTTTTTTATGATGTGGCGGTCTGGTTTATGTACTATATTTCTGCATTGAGTATGCTATCTTATTACAGTTATATTACATTTACATTGTACATATGCAGTAATGCACATTATAATACTGATATATTGTTATCATATCAATTTAATAGAAGGCACTTTGGACTGCTCCGTTATATCCCAGGGGGTCGCAACAGCGAACAGATCTGCACATTTGATTTGGCACAGATTTTACACCAGATGCCTTTCCTGACAAAACCCTCCCATTTATCCGGGCTCGGGACCAGCACGAGCAATATACACTAGCTTGTGACCCACTCAAACTGGGTTTCATCATATCAATTTAGTAATATTTAATCATATATATCCATTATTATTTAACTTTCAAAACATAAACTGATGGGAATTTACGACTGTCCTTGAAAGGAGGTTTATATCTGTGCTTTGAAGCTCTTGAGAGGAGATCAATTTAGTGGCTGTGGCTGAGGTCCACTCCAGTTCCACCTGCTGATAATGCATTCCTCCTACGAGCAATATATTTATCATCCTCCAGCCAGTTAAGATCAGTCCGTGCTGTGCCAGGGTTTCAGAGGCGCTTCCAGTCAACACAATCACAAAAGCAGTTGGACACACCCACGTGTGCCTTACACCACGAGCAGCATCTGTGCTTACAATCATATTCACAGAAGCATATTCACTGCTTTGAGGTTTCCTTTAAAATTCTCAATGACTTATGTGTATCTACCAGTAATGATGCTCTGAGAGTACTTTGGCGTGCTCATTGGCATTCAAGCCAGATGAAAATAAAATTAAGCCTTCAAGACAAACGATGAGCTGCTCAGAAGTGTAAATATGACTGCAAATGGGTTTGAATGTAAGCCCTGCGATGGACTGGCCCACCTGTTCAAGGGGTTTTCCTTCCTTTTACACAGTGCATCCTGTCACAGGTTGCAGGATGACTCAAAAACAGCATTCAGACAGAATGATGAAAAGAAACTGTGGGTTTCTGGCGATTATAGTAGCTTGCCTCATATGGCAGGTTTTTCCACCAGTCATGAAAGCAGTGTAGACACAAATACACAGAAACAAAACAACCAGGACTAAAGTTGTGCCCTCAAATAACAGAAGATACCCCCGACCGTCGTCAAGTTTAGCTCTGGCCTATGCCAGCGCTACCTGCCAGAAGGCCTTGCATTATTTCAACCTAATCATTGCCCGACACCCACTCACACACACCTACACACGCACACACAAAAGCTTTTGAAAAAACAACGAGCGAAAAATCCTACATACGTAAGCACCAGTGTCACAGCAAACAACAAAGCAAAGTGACAATGAATGTTGGGGGCGATACAGCTCTAAAGAAGCCTCTGCAGCCGCGAGGCTCCGTGTTTGATCTCTCTTTGCTGCTGCTTGACAGCAGCGAGAGTGAAGAAAGGGGCAGAGGCTGTGAATGGCTTGCAGGAACGCTTCAAAGGTCACTGTGGCTAATTCAGGGAGCAAGGAAGTAATAGAAAACAGCCATTAGAGCTGCAGAAGGCATGATAATGTTAATGGTTAGCATTAGCAGTAGACAGCGTGTACCCCTGTGGCATTTACAGAATGAGCACCTGGTTTACAGGTTCACTCTGCAGCTGCGTCTTTGGTAACACTTATTCAATTTGCCTTGAGAGCGTGTATTATTTTGTATTAAATATCAAAAGCTGTTAAGTGAATTCATTTTAACACTTATGTTTAGACTTTGCAGTATATACATATACATATATAGGCCTCGATGTGAAGAGTTGGCACTTCTTTAATGAGTTGACTGTTAGGACAGCGCTACTTGAGAATGCATCACAGATTTCCATCTGCTGACTGAGCAACTTTTGCCTACGAAATCTCCCAACACTCAGCTTTAATTGGCAAAGCTGAGATTCCACAACACTTCCAGCTCGTACAGTGCGCTTAAGTTGTTAAGTGAGTCTCGCTGTTAGCCTCTGCTGCGCCGGCAAAACCCACTCGAGTGCACTGCATAAATGTGTGCCGCGAATAGCAAAGAAACCAAAGTGGGAAGGAGACAGAGAGATCATCAGCATAAATTGGGTTTACCTCCTATCAGAGCTTAAGAACGACCTAATCTTGTCAAATAGTGGTTTTCCGTGTCTGTGTGTGTGTGTGTGTGTGTGTGTGTGTGTGTGTGTGTGTGTGTGTGTGTGTGTGTGTGTGTGTGTTAGGGGATAACATGGGAACTGGTGGTTATTCGAGGGGAAGCGGCATTTACGCTTTTCAGCTCCCTCCCATTTGAGCATCAGTATGTGTCAGGTCAGTGCAGATAATTCAGCAGCAGTCAGCGGAAAGGCGGATGACAGCATGTCGTGCACATTCTTCCAGCATACCAGGGGTTCTCCTTCTTCTTCTTCGTCTCTGCCTTTAGCAGTGCAACTTCAGAGCTCTGTTCCTGTTTAGCATTAGACACCCACTCCTGCTCAGTGGGATGTATGGATGTGAAGATTTGGGTAAAAACAGAAGAATTGATAGGCGGTCGGGCACAGCTGCACGTCGATAAACACCTTGTTTGAATTTAGGCCATCTAGTCTTTTATCGCGTGAGGGAAAATGCTAAATTATTAAGTGTTACTGCACAAAGACTATGAAATATACATGGTTATTTACAGTTTTGTGTGGACGACAAGGCGACACGCATGAATAATACAGATCTGCGAAGTGTTAGGCTACCGGCGTCTGCAGGCTAAGCTCTGCAAAACTTAGGTCACAAAAAAGCAACCAGGCTTTGTTTGTGACTATGCATCATTTTCCCCTTCTATCAGCCTTCCCATCCACATTTCTTGCTAACACAGCAGTGCGAGGCGATAATCAGGAAGATACGAAATGAGAACAAGAAAAAGCAGCTAAGTGTGGCCTATACTTCGTGACCAGATGGCTTGTTTTGCTCTTTCCTCCCCTGCAAGCTGATAATGAGGTTTGTTTTAGAATCACGACACCCCGAACTAAGCCGATAAGGAATACTTATCTCAGCTGTTGTTCAAGGCAAACTGTGCGGTGGGACTCGGCGGCTGTTTGCGGATTTGAGAGGAGACACCACTGGCCCCCCTCATCAGTGTCACTTTGAGTCATATTCCAGACAATTTGATGTTAAATAAGGCCCTCAGTAGGGACTTGCCTGCCTCATACTGAAATAAACACAGTGTTCCGCTGACACTGCGTGAGCCTTCACATGCAGTTGTGGAAGAAGCTGTATTTTCAAGTGTAATCTATTTTTAATCCTCCCCTCCAACAAAACCGCTTTAAGACTTGTCACCCGCCTTCCACAGCTGTCCTTTCAATAAGGCTAATGTCAGTGGCATCAACAAATCCTCGCCACGCTGTTTCTCTCTGAAGTGGATGACAGCCTGAGTTTATTCCAGCACACGAGTTATTTTGTGAAACTTTTGGGAGTCGTGGTATCTTTTTGTGCATCTTCTGCCGAGATGAAAGATTTGCCAGAGCCGGGTGCAGCTATTTAAGGAGGTATATAGGATATGCACATTTCCATTTTTGACAAGGGGTATCGGCTAGAAAGATGAAGCTAATAAGAGACTCTACACCAGGCTCAAAATTATAGGTAATTAAATCGAGCTTTGACAGGACTTTAGAAGGGAACATTTTCAAATATGTCACCATGAAACGAGTAAGTGGATTATTAGTGGTACTGCTGGCATCTTAGAAAGCATATGAACTATTTTGGTGTAATAGACCTCATACTGCCTCCCACTGTGTTTAAACCATGTCTGGAGAATCAGCCTTTCAACAAGATAAAGGTAAATTACTTACTTGCTTACTGATAATGCACAAGTTATCGTTCTTCAATTATAGCGCCGCATGATTCCAATTAGGTCTATCTCGCTCTCTCGCTCCAAAGTCTGCACCAAATATGGGGTGAAGTAAATGTGTGTTTCATCTACCCGAATTCGAAGCCATAAAGGCGCTCTTGCAGGCCCCTTTGCACTTTGCAGCAGACTCTTGGCCCATAAATCTTGAGCTGTTCCTCTCCCTCATTCTTGAAGTTAACTATCCATGATGCTCTAATCACCTTCCTCAACTCTCTTACCACATTTCCCCTCTGAGCAGTTATTTACATAATCAGACATCATTCCAGCTGTCATTTAACTATTTGAAGATTGGAGCGTTTTTTTTGTTTTTTTTTCCTTGTGGATTTTCACAACATCCTTATTTAGGAAATTTGTGAATCTTTCCCATTTACACATTTGCCCACCCCTCCTGATTTCTTAGGTTGTTCTTTTTTTTTTACATATTTGCCACATTTACATGCTTCAGATCATCAATCGAAATTTAATATTAGACAAAGATAACCTGAGTAAATACAAAAAGCAGTTTTTAAATGATGGTTTCATTTATTTAAAAAAAAAGTTATCCAAACTTACCTGGCCCTGTGTGAAAAAGCAGCTGCTCACTAGACCTGACACCTGGTTGCACGATCCTGGGTAATCAAGTGTTTTTGATAACTGGGGATGAGTCTTTCACATCAGTGTGGAGGAATTTTGGTCTACTATTTTTTTCAGAATTGTTTTAATTCTTCCACCCTGGAGGGTTTAAGATCATGCCAAAAATCAGTCTGATTTAAGTACAGACTTTGACAAGGCCACTCCAAAACCATCTTTTTGAGCCATACAAAGGTGGACTTGGTGGTGTGTTTTGGATTATTGTCCTGCTCCATAACCCAAGTGCGCTTGAGCTTCAGGGCATGAACTGATAGTCAGACATTCTCCTTCAGGATTTCCTGGTAGAGAGCAGAATTTATGGCTCCAGCAATTACAGCAAGTTGTCCTAAAGCAAGAAAACACACTACCACCACTGCTGGTATGATGTTCTTTTTATGAAATGCTGTGTTGATTTTGTGCCAGATGTAAAGGGACTCAAAACTTCCAAAACTTCCAAAAGGTCTTTGGTTTGTCAGTCCACAGAATTTTTCCCAAATGTCTTGGAGATTTTGCTTTGGAAATGTCCCATGCATGCCATTTTACCCAGTGTCTTTCTTTTTGTTGAATCATAAACAATGACCTTAACTGAGGCAAGTGTTGTCTGCAGTGCATTAGATGTTGTTCTGGGTTCTTTTGTGACTTCCTGATTCTTGGAATAGTTTTAGTCGGCCCAACACTCCTGGGAAGGTTCACCACTGTTGCACGTTTTCTCCATTTGTGAGGCTTACATCGTGGTTCACTGGAGTCCCAAAGCCTGAGAAATAGCTTTGTAACCCTTTACAGACTGATAGATGTCAGTGATTTTGTTTCTTTAGTGGCATGATGTGTTATTTTTTAAAATCTTTTAACCTACCTCACTTTGTTGGACAGTTTCTACTTAGGTAATTTCTTGATTCAACATTTCTGGCAGTAATCAGGCCTGGTAGTGAAATTGGACTCAGTTTTTCCCCAAAAAATGTGGTCAATCACAATTAATTCATAATTTAACAAGGGGGGGAGGGGAAATCAAAGGGCTAGTTTTGTTTTTTATGTAATGTATGTTTTGAGCAGAGAAATAATGCCATTTCCTTAATAAAATTAAGTTAAGCCATCCCTAACAAAGTGCCCACTGAGTGTATATATCATATTTTTCACAGGTGATTTTTAATAAAACACTCGTGTGATTCATGTAGGCAGTAGGTATTTATTTGATAAAGGTGTGCTTGTCTGCTAGTTTGAGTGTTAAAGGTTACTTTGTTTCAACCTCTGATTGGTCTACAAGAACTGCAAATAAAATAGATTTCATTTACAGTCTCAACACTGGTCTAAAAATCCATGAAGGGACATGTGTATGGCCTACAAAATGATTTTAGGGTTTGGCTGTTGATTTACAATTTATTTATTTTATTTTTTATTTATTTTTTTGCAATGCGCAAAGAAAATGCTCACAGCAAGAGAAATCAAAATGAACAGTGGACGTGGGTTAAACGGCTTGAGGTAAGAAACAGATTTCAGGAAAAGCACCATGCTGTCTCTTTGTTTAGACAATTGTGTCATTCTGGAGTTGCAGTCGGCATCTGGTGCTGCAAATATTTCCTCCTAGTATAAAATAGTGAAGTACTCTGATTTCATGCGCATTTGCTGTAAAGCTAGTATGCTATAAGGATCAGCATGTAAATCGGTGTTGTATATTACAAAGTGTGTTGAATTTGGACTCAGAGCAAAGCCTTAATGCTTTGCTATTTGGCTACACCTGACAAATGTGAGATAATGCCACGATACCGGTCCTGTAGCTAAAGTGACTTTTTTTCCCGTTATAAAAGTTAGTGTATAGTAATTTTCTACCAAACACTGACAAACAGAATACAGCAAATGCAGAAAAGGAAAACTTTAATAAGGTTTTAAGGGAGCAGGAATAACTCCAGTAACATGTAATGTTTGCAGCCCAGACACTATTAAAGACCATCAGCTAAGCCGCGGCAGCTCTGTCACCCCTGTAGAGAGGCAAGCGCCCGTCCTTACTGCCAGACTGCTTTTGAATTATTTACCTCACACGCCACTGGTTACGGCTGGATTTTTACAACACCACAGAGCGGAGTGCTCCACACTTACTGAGCCACAAAGCACTGCGCATAACAAAATAAATAAATAAATAAATAAATGAAACAGCACCACAAAGACGTGCCAATGGAGGGAGGCACTGGCTGCGAGCAAACAGTGGCACTCAGCAGGTAGCTTTACAAGCGCACTCACTGTGCACTCTGAGACTGACAAATGTAATGCACTTTAGCATCTTAATGTAAATGCAAAACTTTAGCAACCCGTGCTATCTGGCGTTCTGTTTTACTGTCAAGAACAAAGGCGTGAGATGGGGAATATTCTGCGGTGGTAAATGTCAAATTAATCCGTTTTGTCTAAGAACTCTCGAAAACTGCAAGATGCAATTAGACACCAGCGGCTCTGACGCTTCTACCCAGACACTCACTCTGTGACTTCTATGCTCTGATATCAGATAATAATAATAACAGTAATAAGATCCACCTGGGAATCAAGCAGACCTCTTGAGGCTTTGCTAATGTCTTTGCTTTCCCTGTGTATAATATGAACAGAACAATAATGGGGGATGGGGAGGGGCGAGGAAAGACTGAAGGTGCCGTTGTATTTCATCTTCAAATATCAACACTGAAAGGAGGAGACAAGTCTTGTACCTGCGAAAGCCACCTGTCAGTGTGAGTATGGCGTCCGGTGTGATCGCATGGACAGCTTCGTCAATAATGTTCCCCAGGGCTTGGGCCTCTGCTTTACTGACAGCCCTGGAGATGTCTCCATAATGCAGAAAACCTGCAGGGAAAAAGACCACGTGGTTATTAGTCTGGAAGCCAGCCATCAATCATAGCCATTTGCTCCGGGGAAGTGGAGAGTCAGAGTGAATTAAAGGTAAGGTAAAAATGGGATGTGTTCTCCTGGCTGATAGAAGACGGCCGCCGGTGTTCGCCCGCTGCAGACACAAAACGACTGCAGCGAGCGCAGAAACGGTGCAAAAATTATAATTCATGGATCGATCGGTATCTCATTGATTTGTATTTTCCTCTGTCTTTGTGCTACATGAAAAGCATTAATTATCCATTTCTTTTTTTGTCCCCCACCGAAGAATGGAGCTTCCCCCAACAATTAATTAGAAAACCTTTAATGATATTTCTGCCTCTAATGAAGTAAATTAAATGGGATTATTCGTGTTTCTGCTCTTTTTCAAGACTCGTCGAGCACGACGGAGGGTTCAGGGTTCAGACAAATTTTCCACGTCAAAAACTCACACGGTATTTCTCCGCACGGAGTCGACACCGCAGTGTTCCAAATGATCGATTACGACCAGTTTGATGAAGGTGTCTGTCAGCGCAATACATTATGGGACGGAGTTTGAAAGTGAATGGAAACCTGCGAGCGATGCAGTACAGTGTTTTGAATTACCACCTTGTGCAGTGCTACAGAATGTGCATCCAGCTACACTCCAAGCAGCAGAAGAAGCAGAGAAATGATGCAGACGAATGAAAAGCTGAATATCAGTATTTTTTTTTTCATATGTGAGAGCACTGTGGGGTATATGTCACTGTCGAAAGCTGATGCTATCTGCATGTCTGGCTGCTTCTGTCTTGGTATATTTCTTCATATTTCTCACTCACGTATTCCTTTCACATTTGATCACATCTGTTTCTTTTATATTTTTAAGAGAGGCACTCCAAACACCTTTAATTCTGTCTGTTTATGGTTTCTTAAGCATGAAGCCTAAGCAAACTTTTTCCTTTAGCACCACCAACAGGTTCACATTTGTGGGTTTCGGGCACATCTCTGTGGATTGTTATATTTGATGCGGGCCCTCGCTTTTCATCAGGTCATCATTTTAAACTTTACGCCGAGCACTTCGGTTTATGACCGCGGAAATTAATGACGTTCTCATCAGCCTCGGCCGACCTCAGCTCCCACTTGTGAGTGAAGCATCCATCAAATCTGCGTTTTGTAGTCAGAAACTCCTCCGACAAAAATAAACAATGAATTTAAGATTAATGACAACGGCTCACGGAAAATTTGCACGGAGGCTTCGAGTTCATGTCACAGCACGTCGTAGAAGCACACGAGAACAGAGCGCTCCACCTAAACTGAAAAACATCTAAGGCCACACAAACCTGCGCTCTATATGTTAATTAGCAAATGCTAGCTTTATAACACAAAGATGGAGATTCATAAGATATTTAATTACCAGGGGACCTCGTGTGATCGCTAATACCAGAAGCATCTAATAATTTTCTCATTTCACAGCTCTTACTAGTACTAGAGGTCGAATAAGTGTATGTTATCTTCTTCATGGAAAACCTGGATGCTTTATCTATTTTTGTCATCATAAATGAGAGGCCTCGTCGTGTGAAGAGCACGGCAAATCCTCACAACATCACACATCTGCGCGCCATAAAAAAACGTTGTTGTAAATTGCAAAGTGAGCAGCAGGATGGAGCGGTGTCTCCCAGCTGCGTGCTTGCTGATTTTTAAGTGGCATAAAAGAGTTGTTCATCTCAATAATGTGTGACATGCTCTCGGTTGTAATTTCACTCAAAAGCCAAACGAGCCAAAGTAGTGGACAGAATAAATATTGAGGGGAGGTGGGGGTATATGCTAAAATTTATGCTGTCGCATACCACAAATACCAGCCTGGCGACGGTTGCTGGAGATGAAGTTTGGTGGTCGTTAAACTGTTTAGAACACATCATCTGGGCTTTATGAAAACCAAGACAAGATGAGGCGTCAATCCATGAAGTATTTCACAGGAGAAGTAAAGAATCTGAGCTGCTGTTGGAGCTACGAACAAAAGCAGGGCCTCCTCGCATTCAGAATCATCCTCTGTGCATAAATGCATGAAATATCTCAACCTCAGCCAAAGCATCTTTGTAGAATGGCTCAAAAATAACTAATAACTGTCACAAATGAAAAATGAATTTTCAGCTTTTGGCCAGTTTGCTTTTCTTTTAGCCTCACAGAGCCACTCTTGTGGCCCTGGGCTGTAAGTTGTTGAAACAATTTTAGTACCAAATTAATTCGATGGCCCGCACTGTCGCGACTGAGTGGTGAGACGTCTGCACCATGCCTCCCCTTCAGAGTCACTACTTATTGATTTAGGTTGTTTTTTTTGTAAGAAAAACTCTCCTGTTGTGGGTTTTTTTACAGTAAACTCCCTGCTGATCATATCTCACTTTAGAGAAAACACATTACCGCTAGAGGCTCACATCCTTTGGGAGTAAACAAAAAAAAGGCACAAATAAAGTCCCAAACGACATGCAGCCCCACCCCCCCGGAGGGATTTAACAATTAGGCCTTTGAGTCTCTCTTGGAAGCGAGCTCGACTTGAAATTTTTCCTCTATAATTTGTAAAGTGGCGGAGCGAGGATGGTGAGATGTTGATGTACCACTTTGTTGCATCCGGTTGAGATGAATGCTGGGCTCCGCCAGAACGTCGCTGAATGAGCGCAGCCCTCTGCGGTACCACTTCTCAGCTGTCTTAGGTCCAACCCCAAACACACTTGTGAACAGCTGGCAGGAAACGAGGTAAGTATGTAATCAAGGAGACATGCTCTGAAATGACAGGTTCTTCTGAGAAGAGGTAAGCATTCAAAGTTTCCAAGAGCTCCGAGTCCTTAAGAGGGAGCAACAGAGCGCATCATTTTCACAGCGAGTTAAAAGCTCCAGAATGGAGAAAGCGAGCCATCGACTGAGCTGTTATTCATCCACTGACCTTTAGTATTTGATACCTTTCATCCGAGAGTATTTTCTCGACTTCAAACGAGCGGCCGTGTTGAAGGATCTCCTGCAAAACATAAAGGCGGATGATATTATCATCAAGGAAAGCAATGTCTGTGTCAGCATCGGCGTGTTTTCCCCTGGGTTCCCTCCCAGCCGGCTATTAACAAATGGGCCCCAAATCGCTGCTTATTTGAGAAACCATCCACTTATATCAGGCGTCCTTATTTCCATTTCTTTTCCTTTCGACAAATAACGACTTTGTTGTTGCGAAACCTGAGATTAATACCTGTTTTATGGCAATCATAAAAAACCCCCAAGGTAATGTTTTCCCCCAGATTCTGTTGTTTGCTCCGAAACTGCTTTGTTCTGCATTTAATTGCCTGCGTCTCTCAGCGAGAGTGCCGCCAATTTTGCTGGTCACATTTTAACTGTCTTCATTATGTGAAGGCGTAAAAAGAATCAGGTAGCAGCTATCTGGTTAATATCGGCCAGGGAGAAAATGAGCCTGCATGCTTTTGCTCTGGGATAAGTATCCGTGTGCATTTTGAGCTTGTGCATGAATGGATGACAGCCTGTATCGGTGATCCAGTGAACCTAACATCCACACTGTGAGTACAATGCAGTTTGAAGCAGCCTTCACTGCTCAGTGATGCATCCACCCGTCCACCTCTGCTTTTCAAGCCCCCAGCTAAGGCCAACCTCAAAACGCACGGATAATGCTTCAACACACTCCCCGCTCCAGGAAAGACACACTTCTTTACATGCACGGCTCCTCTCCCTCTCTCACACACACACACACATATACAGCAAACACATATACTGACTATTCATCCCCCAACTCTGCCTCAGTGCTCCCAGACTTTCATGTCAGTAGGTTTATATCTTTTCCCCACTTTGGATGTTCAGTCAGCAGTGAGCAGTTCAGTCGCTGACAGAGTGTCGCTCCGATGTTCACAGGCACATCAAGCGTTTTGTTTTCACTCTGTTTGGTTTCACTTTGTTTTTTGTGTCATGTCATTTTTGGTGTTTTGAGCGGCAAACTGTTCAAAGAGACAACCCCAGCGAAAGGCGTGCGTCTGAATTGTGCAAGAAGAACAAGAAGGAGAGGTCACTTACAGGCAGTCTAATTTGGTCTCCCCGGGACATTTATGCTATTTTGTTTAATGAATCTGACTCGGCGCTGACAGCTTTGACAGATTCGGAAACGCGCTGTGAGTCGCGCAGCGTGTATGTTAGGTTTAACGTGTCAGAGAGAGCCGGGTTGCTGAGCTCACCTTGTTATCCTACAGGGACCCGGCGTTCTCTCAGAGCGAGCATCCGCACTTTCCCTGACAACCTGCCATGATTCCTGCCCTGAGCTCGAGTGTAGATGAGGAGATGTAGTGACCCAATAAGACTTTTTTTTTTGTCTCAGAGACAAAATATATTTGTCTGATACCCATCAACGTGTGCTGCATGTGTGCAGCAAAGTTTTATTCATACGTCTGTACGTCTTTCTTTCATATATTTCTTAGAGACTGAACTCAGCATTGAGAATCTCCTCCAGAAAGGCTTATGTGTGCAGATGGTTACTGATTCAGCTACATTCTCCTTGCTAGCACAGAGAAAAAAAACTATTTCTAAGTAATGGAATGCTTCATATACAATAGAGCCAGCCTATTTAAACTACTTCTGTCACATCAATGCCTCCTTATTTAAAGTGGGCCTATTATATTCATTTTTAACTCCATATTTTTACTCTTGAACTCCACCGCAGACGCTTTGCATGATTCACAGTCCTTATTAAACCTATGCTGTGCCTTGGTGCAGCCTCTCAACAGACGTTTTAACTTCCTTTCATCAGCCTTTAAGTTAACTTTTTACTGATTCGCTGCCCCTCGCAAGCAAATGGTTTGGACAGACGGTGGGTGGGGATTCTTTGCTCACAACCAGAGCTATGTCTCTGAAAATGATAATCTGATCTCACTACATACGTACAAAAAGGGAATAAAACCTTCTGAAATAATACACAGCGCTGTGCAAAAGTCTTGAGCCATCCCTCATTTCTTAATGTCCACAATAAATTTGCAGTGCGTGCTTAGAAAAAGAAAACTGAGGAGAATGGACAAGCAGAGGGTAAACGATAAGGTGCAGGTCTGAAAAACAAACTACAGCAGATGAACAGAAAAGACCTGACACAGGACCTGTGAGATCCAACTGGCCCTTCAGCTGATCCAGCTACTGTTCACTGAAGCCTCACCAGAAATGGTGATCTTAAGGAAGGGAAACAGGCTGAAAAGGCTGTGGGATGTGACATCACACAAGCAGTGGAATGACAATCGTTGGCAACAGGTCTTATGGAGGAATTCAAATTTGATTTTCTTTGAATTTCAGACTGTAGGTTTGGAGATCACAGTTTTAAATAGCTCTATATAGCAATATTATCACTTTGACCTTCAATTCAATCTATTGACCTTGAAGGAGAGGTCAAGTCATAGTGATATTAAATCTTTTATATTTATACAGTACTTTCTACATGTTGACAATACACACCACACTGCAAGAATCATAGTTATAAGGCTTTTTGTCCATTTCAAACCACTAAACCATTAAGTTGACTTTGAAGACCTTGGTGGGCGTAGCCAGATTTAATAGATTGTTAACATGACACCACTACACACCACTACAAAGTTTGACCTGAATTCATTCCAAACTTTTCAAGCTATCGTGTTTACAGACAGAATGACACGCACGTACGCAACCAAAAATATAACCTCCTCGGTGGAGGTAATGAGGAGTGGCTTTTGCCAGGTTTTGTATTTGTCCATCTCTTGATGTGGTGTGTCTTTTTTTCTTAATGTGAATTTTAATCTAATGAAACTGGAGAAAGAAGTTCATTCATTGGAAACTATTTCCAGCAGCACATTAATAAAGATAGTGATTTATCGTACGGGTCCTCATCAATCGGCACTGAAATTACACCCCCTCCCCCTCCCCGTTATGTGCTGCATCTTACTTTATTTTATTTTGATTTATTTCAGAGCCTGGTGTTTGCAGAGGTGACATTTGGTAAAACATTAATTTTACAGTAATGTAATGTCAAACCCCAAAACACGTCCATGTATAGAATTTATAGCAAACTACTCAATCTGGAAAGTTTGCAATTAAGGAAAAGAAATGCCGACGCTTTTGTCCTCATCATCAGTGAGCTGATGTCGCTTCACGCTCACAAGGACTTAGTGATCACATCTGTTATACAGTTCAAATGCTTAGAGCCTAACTACTGTCAAACCCCCACACACAGGTCCGTGGGGATATTGTCAATATGTAAACAGTCTATTGGGCACGCAGAGGGTTGGTCACGGTCTTGTTCACTGCAGTAAAGTCTTGGGTTTTTTTCTTGCCTTCCTTTGCAGAGGAGCAAAAAATACGAGGAGTAATAGTTGCCAGAAAACGTATCGTATTTGAAGTGAAATCATTTGAGACCGTTGCCAACATGCGCTACTCAATTAGGTGTTTTATACAAATGGCTTTACTGATCCCTTATTTGCTATTGCAAAGGATCAATCAGTGTCAATATTTTACGCTGGTGTTAGTTAATTCTGTCACTTCATATCACATAAGCATAAATATTAATAATGGCCATTGGTTTTGAGTGCTTTAGCTCATAAATCACATGCTGTGTGTTTCGAATCATCGCCGACATCTTCCAAGCGTGTTTCCAAAATATTAAACTGTATCTTCATGGCAGCAAATTATTTTAGATCATTGCACAACTGTATAAATAGGGTCCGGGAAGTTGCGTGAGTTATGGTTTGCACACCTAATCTGAAAGCTTTGATTTTGCGACGTTGCATTCAAAAGACGTGTTGTCAGAAAATCCAACCCAGACGATAAAATGAGGGCAACAGTTTCAGTTTTCAGGGCATTAGACATTTCTTTATATTTAGTTTTTAAGTGACACGTGACACCAGAACCAAAATACAGAGGGAAAATCCATTGGCTATTAACTGGACTGCTGTGGATTAAGTGAAACTGGGCCTTACCTCTATGACACACATAGAGTGTTCCCCCAGGCAGGGCAGGTCTTCTGTGACCCGTAAATTCTGCACCGTCCAGGGCAGACTCTTCAGCACAGATGCAGCCCTCCTGAAGGCCAAGCACGGACCCTCCATGTCATTGAATTCATGGCTCTCTGCCAGCACTTCAAATGCATCCTGCAGTGAGAAATCGGAAAGTACAGGTGAAGGAATAATTAAGAAAGCAGATCTTATTCACACCTAAAGGATGTAGATTAAAAAGCATAACAGGGCAAAATTGTTGCAAATAAAGTAAGAGAAAACTGGGAAGAAAAAGAGAAGCCAAGTAAAAATATGTCAGGTGTGCATTCACATGCGAGATGCATTGACCCGTAGAAGGAAACCAGACAGGGAGAGAGGTTTCCTCCCCCATCCTCTATCAGTACTGGCTGTCTCTGCTCCTGTCCCTGTCACCGTCCCTGTACAGTAGAAACCTGCTGCATGTTGTTTTTCTTCAAGATGACTGGACAGAGACATTAGAGGCTGGCAAACACCAGACAGGAGCCTGTTATTTTCCACTTGTTTACAACAGCCTCCCATGGGGCGAGCCACAGACTTTCTCTGTACAAAGGCAGGATTTTTGGACCCTGGATTGACAGAAAGGAAGAATCTACCACATTCACAGCTCTCTATTTTTGAAATCAGAAGCTGCTTTAATCATTATTTCATCATTAAAAATCAAATTGATCAAGAGGCTATGAGTGTTTTTCATCTTGTTGTCTTTTTTTTTGTTTTTTACTCATGAGCATTGGTCGCAGACACAGGAAACACGGCTGATGCAGGCACGTGCATAAATGATGGGTAAATATACTGTAAATGCTCAAGTTTGCCATATCCACTTTAAAGACAGACAAACTATTAACAGCTGTTTTAAAAAAAATCAGGTAATTGTTTAAGGAACAACAGTACTCTAATGCCATAATTGGCCACTTTGTACTACAGAAACCGAGCACAGTTCAGTTTTGCACCCTTAATTATACAGAACCAAAACAACTCTGTGCCCAGCACTTTTCTGACATTTTATCAACAAGCTGTTTATTGTTTTTCCAGGAAAAATGCTCAAATTAACTGATAGCAAAAGTAATAAGTGCCCTACATGATTTCATAAAAGTAAAATACACTACCTGGTCACTTTATTAGGAAATCTTAATCATCTTGCTACAGTTACAGAGACGTTAATGAAACAATTACTAACGAGAGTGAATTTGTTCAGACGTTTATCTAAATAGAAAAAAATAAATATTGAAATGTAGCACTTAAGGGTAGCACTTTAAAATAATGCCACACACTATTAAGCATTAGTATGTGCTTAACTCATCATTTGTTTATCATTACTCATCCATAATAGTGCATTTATAGATAGTTATTTTTATCCATCTGTTCCTATACATAGTTACACCACATACAGCTATCAGTGCTATTACATCACTGCTAGTAATAATCATAATCATAGTCATTATATCTGTATTTATAAACGGTGTGTCATTAACAAGCCTCACTTCTCTTTCCCATCAACCAGTGGCTGCAGATGTCTGACTCTTCGTGACTCTTGGTGCTGTTCGAGATCTCTTCCTGATAAAAGGGAGTTTTTCCTTTCCACTGTCACCAAGTGATCCTCATAGGGGATCATTTGATTGTACAGCTTTCTTTAGTATTGTAGGGTCTTTACTTTGCCATTTAATGTACCTTGAGGGAAATGTTTTGAATTGGCACTACATAAAGAAAGCAAAAGTGAAATGAAACAGATCTTCCAAATACTGCTGTGCAACATATAATTTACTTAAAACTAGTAGGGTGCCTCATCTGACTGTAGCAATACTACTTAAGCTCATGCGTGTGCTTTAAGAATTTTTTTTTTTTTTTTTTTTTGTGGCGTCTTAACTCAAAAAGCTTAGAAAGTGGTTAATAAATGGCCACATGGTGGTACAGTCATTGCTAAATCCCAAATAGCCATTCATTATTATTATTAGTATTATTTATATTGGTTAAATCTCTCAGAAACTCTGTAGTGGTTTAAAAAAAAAAAGGGAAAGAAAAGGTGGAAAAGGAAAAATACACTTGATCTACATCAGTCACACTCAAGATTTAAGCCTTTAATTAACATTAACAGAATGACGAGAGAGAGAAAAGAGCTCATGAAACAAGTGTCACACTTTCTAATATTGGAGTATACTGGCACGCAGCAGTACATTTGGCACCATGTTCAGCTGGACCGCTTCACAGTTTGAAGTGATGGGCTACCGTTGCGGAACCAAGCGGAGGAAAACATGTCACCACAGGAAAGTTGGACCATCATCATTATTGCAGTCATTCATTAGCTAAAACAAGCAATGCTGTTGTGTGGGTTATGATAAAACATGTCAAAAGACTCGGAGATGGAGCAGGTTTGGTGCAGTGAGGAGTGAAAAGAGCAGCAGGTGGGACTGGACTCAAAATACTGTGTGTGAATTACTCTTCTTTCAAATATGCATCTCTTTTTCTGAAAAAATAAGATAGGTTTATTGAAGCAACATGGCATTATTCTTTAAAGCACCGTGTGCTTTAAAGCTGCTCAGGCATAATGTAGCTTGTCTAGAATGACAAGGAAACATTATTTGATGCAATTATCACGATTAACTCATTTATAGAAGCAGAAGATACAAATTAGAAATGTGTTGCTGCATGGAAATCCTCTGAGTATTCTTCCTGCCAAAACCCCAAAGCATGTGCTACTAAATCATATAAATGTGATAATTGCCTTGTTTAAAAAAAAAAAAAAAAAAGTGTTTAGTTTTTTAGCTCATCCCTGTTCTGTCACTATTTTACTGTGCATACCTCCAAAAACAATGCCTTGCTCACTAACTCAAGTGCTGTGTTTTGATATCAAGTATTCCGTCTGGAAAGTCATTGTCTATCTATTGACAGCAATGCAAAACTGAGACAATGTGCAAATCTGCTACCTGTACAAAAAAAGCTTTTTTATATGTCACAGCATGCATTTCCAGCTGCATGTACAAAGGGCAAAACGAATGACTTGAATGAACTGACGCACACTGTGAGTGAAACTGGAGTGCTCAATTAAATTTGTCCATTTGAGTACTCTCTTCGCCACAGCAAGGGCCAGGTTTGCTTAAAAAGATCTGGTTACACGTGACTAAAGCGGCACACTTTTTGACAGACAGGGCCCTGTAGTTTTGAATTCATTTATCACCAAGTGACTCACACATTTGTGTAGAGTCAAATGTGAGAAAGAAGTTCAATTCCAGATATCTTAGACCAATTACTCTATAAAGCGAGCAAGGTTGTTAGAAATTGCAATATTTAACTGCTAAAGAGCCATTCAGTCACCAACAAGTAATCTGACTCATTGCTACTAAATTCAGTATTACATTACAGTCACAATTATGTTATTACTTTAGTTACAAAATGTCTTCAGTTATCTACATGAGAAAGTAGGAAGGGGGAAATCAAATTGTGTGTTTAGATAAAAATAATGAATGGCTTGTAACAGTATAGTTGGGACAGTATGTAATGTAGCATTTATAATTTGGCTAACTCTTGCAAAGCTGTTTTCTATGTAAAACAGGTTTTAAAAGAAGGCTGCATGCAGACACCATGCCATTCACTTGGCAAGCACAGAGGAATATTTTATTCAGTACATTCACACGTGGAGTTTTTTTTTACTTTGTTTTTCATTCTAAGCACATGTTTTTTTTCTAATTTCTCACGCATCCATCTGATGTGCATCTTAAAAAACACAAAAAAAATATCTGTGTCTTTTGGAATCTTTCTTTTTACTGACCTGTGCACTATCAACAACACTTCTGAGTGCTGTGAAGAGGTGTGTAGTGTAATAAAAGGACCACAGATGCTTCTGTTTTCCTTTTTTTATGCACTCCCATAAATTTATCCTTTCATATTACATTGTTCAATTCAGCATTAATAAGAAGCTTTTAACTGGGTTATTTTAGGTTAGTTTTTCATATTACACTAACTCTAATGTGTTGCGATACTGCCATTTATGTGGTGCATGAATCAATAATGTTTAAGAATAATAATAAAAGCCGATGCCACTTTAATATCATATAGCCTATCCATCTTCCACCCCCCACCCCCCCTCCAAGAACAGATATTGAAAAGTAAGGAATTTGAAATCCTAGACCTGAACTTTAATGCAGCTCAGTGTTATCAGAGCTCAGGGCAGACCTTCATTTCCTCTCCTCTAGTCAAGGCGCTATCTGAGGTCAATGCATCACCCGCAGTTCTGTGCAGACATGCAGCATCAGGTCAGTGAGCAGCAAGACTTTAGCCCAGCTCACCCAGGAGACGCAGTGACCCGTTTACTGCAGCACATGGAAAAAGAATGACCCTTTACAGCACACAAACACACACGCACACGAAGCTAGGTTCTCCTCACAGCATGCGACAAATTGGAAAAGCAAGCTTGTTATTGGGTAGGTGAAAGGGCACATTGGTATTGTGCAAGTGTTTAGTGAGAAGGATGTGTTACTAGCAGTTTAAGGAGATGTGTATGGAACAGTGCTCTGAGGCTACCCGAATCTGACTTGACATAAAAACCACAGGGTAAACTTCAGATTATCCAAAGTGTAAAAAAAAGTTAGAAAAAACTCTTCCTTCATTTCATCATTGAATGAAAAGCAGGGAGGATTCAAAGAAAGCTTTCAAACATCTCGAAGGAATTTTGCATCAAAAAGTGATCAATAATTGTCAGAAAAATGTACACGACTTAAATCAGAAAATATTTAGCAGCTAAAGAGCCAAATATTTCCAAATATTTAGTTGGTGGAGACCAAAACAGAGCTAAAAACAAAGAGGGTACTTTTCTGTATTTTCGCCTCTGTACACCACCACTTCAAACAATCAATATGTGACTGAAGTTAGACTTTCAGCTTTAACTCAAAGGCTCCCTTAGGTTCCCTGCTTATTTCTTGACAAATTCAGCTGATTTTTGAGCAAACTTTTGCGGGTGGAATGGTTGTATAGCACACGTTTTTATTGTCTTGAAAAAACTAAAATTGGGTCTACATGTTTAGGTTCAGGTTCAGGTTTAAATATACACGTACACTCATTTAAATCTTCTGACAAGGTGGTTCTGAAGATTCCACAGTGTCTCATAATTTGACACAGCCAAGACCTATTAACTTCTGGTAAGTCACCATGATTGACTGCAAGTGGAAGATTCTCTTTGCTAGAATAAAAAGGATTTATTTAAAATAACTCCCTGGACCGACGTACACAAAGAGTAAGTTCAAGAAAAGTGATGATCTATAAAGGACAATTGTAGATTTATATAAGTAAGGAAGATCTTATGAAGCTATTTCTGAACAACTGCAGATACCAAAGTCATCAGTTCAAACATTTGTATATAAGTAAAAGTTACAAGTTATTTAATTGTTTAACCACCTTCCCAAGGTCTGGAAGAACATCCAAACTGTCACCCTCAGATGAGAGGAAATTGGGTAGAATGTTGAGGAACAACCCAGGGACTACTAAGTCTCAAACCAGTAATGAACTGGAAACGGCTGAAATACCTGCATCCCTGTCCACAGCGAATTGAACTTTAGCTCACCATAGACCAAAAAGGTGCCAACTAAGAAAGAAGCTGACAATTTTATCGGTACATTGCACAAAGTGGTTAGAATAATGACAAAGGAAGACTACCTCCAAATTCTTCAACTTCAACTGCAATCAAAGGCTAAGGTTGAAACTTGGACACAACAGGAACACAACACTTGGGTGTTTTCTGGAATTACCTTCCAAAAGCCCTTACCTCAGCCGTATTTAAAATTTGTGGACTATGCTTAAAAGCCTGGTCTGTACCAGGAAATCAACCAATTTAAATCAACTTTACCAATTTCGCCAAGAAGAATGGTCAAATATCCCACTAGATTAATGCCAGAAGCTTGTTAATGGCTACCAAAAGTATCTGATTGAGGTGCAACCCTCTAAGGGACGTTTAACTAAATATTGGTGGAGATGTATGTATATATTTGAGCTTGAAAATGGTCCTCAGGGCCCTGAGTCATTTACTTCTTTTTCTCTAATTGCACTAAATGACTTAACCACAGTAATAGGCAAGATGAAACCCTCATCATGCTCATTAGAGAAATTACCTCCCTTTGGGACTTTCAATAGCATTGGTCCATTGTTGCTGTCTATTATTAACAGTTCCCTGAAGCAAGGCTGTGTTTCCTTCAATATTAAACATGCTGAGGTAAATCCTTTACTAAAGAAATGTAATCTTGATCCCTGCGCTATTGGTAATTTTCACCATATTTTGTAATTTCCATTTGTCTGCAAATTATTGTAAAAAATTGTAGAAAGTCAATTCAGAGCCTTATTATACAGATTGGAGATTTTGTATCCATTTTGTCTGGTTTTCAAAAGCAGTACTTCATTGAGACTATTCTTTTGAAGGTCTATAACATTCATCATATATCATTCGACTTGACCTCAGCACAGTCTTTGATACTGTTGACCATACGATTTTACTAAACAGGGTTAAGGTTGGCTGGTATGTGACTTTCCAATAGACTGTTTTCCTTCATGTGTATCTGATAGGGCTTTCTCTCTTAGGATAAACAAGTTCTTCTCTGACTTTGCCTCCATAATCTGTGGAGTTCCACAAGGTTCAGTCCTGGGACCCTTATTATTTTCTTTCTACATTTTTCATTTGGCATTATTCAGTGTTTTTCTTACATTTCTATGCCAATGACATTCACTTGTGTATGTCTTTAAGCTTCACCAGCTGGATAGGTTGTCTACCTGAGCCCACTGTTTACCCGAATTAGGAACTGGCTCCCTGTCTTAAACACCAACAAAACTGAGACAATGATCCTGAATTTTTATCCTAAAATCAGTCAGGATCTTGCTTCTTTTTCATGCAAATGCTACGTCCAGCATTTGAGATATTAGCATAATATTTGATTGGCGTTGATTCACATGTAAAATCTACTTCTCTCTTTCCTTCATGCAAGGAACTCAAGAAAGTTATTTGTGCATCTGTGTTATCGTGTTTATATTACTGTAGTGTTCAGTTTGCTGGTTTCCGTAAACCATCTCTTTTAGCCCTTTTTCATTAGTACCTAGTTTCCATTAGATCTGCTCGAAGAATCTTGATGGGGCTTGACTCGTTTTCCATTACACTTAATGTGCAAGGGGTTGTTATAGCAATGCAGTTGAATGTCACATGACATCATTTCTATGTGACATGAACACCACAACAAAGGAGGACATCATGGCGATGGTATACCTGCTGCTTTTGTCAGACTCGGGAATCACGGTGTTGTTTTTGTGCAGCCATTTCTCTTGTTTTCACATTTCAAAAATGGTGCTTTGATTTTTGTAAAGGAGATATTCTAGTGCAGGGCTCTAGACTAACTTTTTGACATGGGCGCACCGGCGCACCGGCACAAAAGTTAGGCGCACTCAAATTGTTCAACCGCATCGCTTAACACTGCAGTTTTACATGTGCACTTTCTTTGGGGGGAAGTTGCAGTCCATACAAACAATATTCATTTCTAAATTATTAACTAACAATCTTGTGCTTAAAGTGCTTTGTCAATATTGTAGAAAATGTTCAACTTAATCATCATCTTGGCCTCCTCTGATGACCCGTTTGCTGTTGCATGCTGCTGAAAGGCAATGGGGAGAGGGGACACTTGGGCAGTGCATTTATTGCAGCATATAATGTGTTTTCTGGATACACTGCTGCTTTTTCAGCATTCAAAGATTGATGGCACCGTGTCAGAGCTGGCTATGAATTTCAGATCAGGCCTTAACTTAACAAAAAAGTTATCAATAGTTCTTTTCATCTTTTCTTATTACCCACAGCTACATCCACTTCTGTCGGGCCTAGGCTACTCACTAGGGCTGGGTATCATCACTGATTTCTATAATCGATTCGATTCAGGTTCTCAAAGTCCTGATTCGATTCAATTTAGCCCCAGACAGTCAGAAATATTATAATTCTGATCATTTATCAGTACCGATACATGTGAGACTTCATCAGAATTGTGAACATCACAGCAGATGCCTTTGTGTGAAAGTAACTGTGAATAAAACACAGAAAAACATGAAGGAGATTTTCCTGGTCTGGCTTTTTATAGCAGATAACCTTAAAAATATTCTGCAATACTCTGTAATTTTGCATAATTTTAAGAAATTTAAATTTCTTCAGTATTGAACAGCAGAAAGTAGGCTTTCTTGTCCGAGGTCATTTAAGTGAAAAAAGAAAAAGAAAAGAAAAAGACAGCGGTCGACAGCGCTGTAAACAACGGTAGACTGGTGGGTAATAAGCGAATTTTGGTTGGAGAGAGACAAAACCTGCAGCTCAGAATCAGCGCAAAAAGACGTAAACACAGCGCGGACCCGACGCATCAGAATCGTTGAGCTCCGACAGCGTGTCCGTCTACGGGCCGTCGGGTGAGAAAGCCGAGAAAGACAAAGCTGATTCTGATGCGTCGGGTCCGCTCTGTGTTTACGTCTTTGTGTGGAGTCCGTGTAGCTGCTCTCATTTGCTGTTTGGTGGTTGTTGAAATAGTTTTGTGAGCTTTAATCTGAGAATCTGGCGTTTCTGGCAAAACACAGTTATATTTAAAAGTCGATTCAGGATTTAATGAATCGATATCGCTTTATTCAAGCTACTGACCTCCCTCTTCCACCTGCACTTTCAACTGGACCGCGGCCCATCAGAGAGGTCCCGCCCCTGACTATCTCTGATTGGTTTAGTCCACGATAGGGGCATAATGTGTGTCTGTTGTTGACCACACAGAGAGTTGCAGAGATTTTTGTTTTTTTTTTTAAATACCCGAACAGTTGGTCGCACCAGTGCGACCAAATATGTTTTTTTAGTCGCACCACTGAAATATTTGGTCGCAAATGCGACCAAATTGGTCGAACTCTAGAGCCCTGCTCTAGTGTAGCCACTGACTTGCCAATTGGTGTTATGCAGTCTGTTGACATCACATCATCTTGGAACTCTTGCCGAGTAGGTACTAAAAAAGTACCTGGTACCAGGTACTGCCACCTAATGGAAAATCCTGAAAACTGTGTCGAGCCACACAGAGTTGACCTGAGTAGGTACTAGTGGAAAAGGGCCATTTGACATCGTCAAGTGATACAAAATGCAGTGGCTCTACTTGTACTTGCAAAGACTTTTACAAGGAACAAGTCTTTAATCAATGTTCCAAGATACTGGAATGTTCTCCCACTACAGCTGCATTTAGCTGACTGTGTGAAATCTTAACTATCAGTTTAAAACTTTGGTGTTTAGCCATTTTTTTAGTGTAAGTTTTTTTATTGACTGAAACTGTTTTTAAAAGTACTCGTTCATGTCTGTCATTCCATGTCTTAACTTCATTTTGTATTGCTATTAAAGTACTTCATTTTTCTAATTTCTTGTATTCTCTTTTGTTGTAAACCACTTGTGACAACTTGTCTATGAAAAGTGCTTTAATAATAAACTTTATTTACTCACTGTATGTACAGTAAGTAGATTATGTACAATTATTTGATCTCCTGCTGAATTTGCAAAAACAAATAAACATGTCTCTAACTTTTATGGTAGTTTAATTTTAATGGAAAGAGACAGAATAAAACAAATAAAAGAATTAAAGATGTATGCTGTGTAATTATTCCACCCTTGAAAAGGATTAGTTCAGAAAAATCATAAAAAAACAACAAAAAACAAAAAACCCATTAATGCCCATGATAAAGTTTTAACCACAACTGCATAAAAATGGCTCTAATTTCTAGTCATTATATATACAATCATCTCACCTGTGGAAAACTAGAACTTTAAAGTGTCATATACAGAAACACACATAAACATGCACGGAGCCTTGGCACCAGTCTGTCA